>NC_084634.1:24310978-24548478 GCF_033978795.1 Nerophis ophidion
AATGTGTACTTTTACGTGTTTATTAAAGATTTGATTAATTTATGATGGCTCAGGTGTGATTCACTACAATAGGGCCCCAAAGAACACTGGATTCCATCCATCCATCCATCCATCCATCCAGTTTATTGAAATACCACAACACTGGATATTGTTCAGATAAGTTAAATGTAAGACTTTGCACACAAAGCAACATTAGAGGTGACTAGAACGTGCGCATTTTCCGCGCATGCGTATTAGGTCACGTTGCTCCGGCAAACGGAGGAGGGAGGGGGTCTTAAACGGTGGCATTGTTGTGTGTGGACACGGATTTGGTTAGGTGGGATTTACCCTGGATAACCTTAATCAGGAAGTAGTGTTTTCCAATAAGGTAACTGTGCCACTGTTTTCTTTTGCTGGGCCCTACAAAGTGTTTAAACTATAAGTATTGTATTTATTAGACACCAGCTGTTTGATTGGAACATGCATCTTAGTTGTACATTTGATTACCAAATTTGGAAGCGATGACATCGCCATGTAAAATTGCTTAAGCTAATGGACAGCATGCCTATGGCAAATCCAATGTAAAGTAGCATCGCGCTAGCTCATTTTGAAAAGTGGAGTCTTTACTGCGCCTTGATCTTTGATTGCATTGAACATTTTAACTTTACCATCCTTATTGGCAATTGGCTTTTAATTTAACTTTATAAATATGTAATTGCAAAAAAATATACAAGCTAAATCGAACTGTAGGCAGGTGTATTGAAAGGCCTACTGAAATGAGATGTTCTTATTTAAACGGGGATAGCAGGTCCATTCTATGTGTCATACTTGATCATTTTGCGATATTGCCATATTTTTGCTGAAAGTATTTAGTACAGAACATCGACGATAAAGTTTGCAACTTTTGTTCGTTAATAAAAAATCCTTGGCTTTACCGGAAGTATGTGTGCGTGACGTCACCAGTGTGAGGGCTCCTCACATCCTCATATTGTTTATAATGTGAGCCACCAACAGTAAGAGCAATTCGGACCGAGAAAGCGACAATTTCGCCATTAATTTGAGCGAAGATGAAAGATTTGTGAATGAGGATATTGATAGTGAAGGACTAGAAAAAAAATATATTAATAAAATAAAATAAAAAGCGACGGCTCCGGGTGGCGGTAGTATGAGCGTTTCAGATGTAATTAGACATATTTACTAGGATAATTCTGGAAGATCCCTTATCTGCTTATGGTTTTAATAGTGTTTTAGTGAGATTGTAAAGACATACCTCAAGGTCGGATGGCTGCGGTGAACACGCAGTGTCTCAGAGAGAAGCCGAGAGCTAAGCTCACAGCTGCCTTTTTTGACAGCTACTGCAGGAGGACAAAAAATCCACTGATGTCTCCAATAAGATATATATCACAATTTTCCCATCCAAAAACATGCTGGTTGACGTAGAGAAAAATGTTCGCTTGACCGCTCTGTGTTAAAGCTTCACAACAAAGAAAGAAACACAGGCTGTGTCTCGGTGCTAAAGACATCTGCAATACACTGCTTTCCACCAACAGCATTCTTCTTTATAGTCTCCATTATTAATTGAACAAATTGCAAAAGATTCAGCAACACAGATGTCCAAATTACTGTGTAATTGCGCGATGAAAAGAGACGACTTTTAGCCGTAAGTGGTGCTGAGCAAAACACACGTCATCATACGCGTCATCATCCCGCGACGTTTTCAACAAAAAACTCCTCGGGAAATTTAAAATTGTAATTTAGTAAACTAAACCGGCCGTATTGACATGTGTTGCAATGTTGGTATTTCATCATTGATATACAAACTAAAAGACTGCGTGGTCGGTAGTAATGGGTTTCATTAGGCCTTTGAAGAGAGCAAGGCCCAAGTAGTGCAACACATTGCTATTCAGCAGCAACTTTAGTCAGATCCAGACTGAAGTGTGTGTCCGTGCGAATGTTTAGTGAGTGAGAATGTGGTGGACAGCTGCTGACTTCTGATCTGGGGTTTAAATGCTGCAGGCAGGGACAAAGCATATCTTTGTTATTTTGTTCTCAACACATGAAGCAGTGTGCGAATGTGAGCTATTTCAAATGTCGGAAAAAAAAAGACAAGTCATTGGAGTTAAGAATAGACGTGACGGACACACACACATGGGTGAGGTTTAAAGAGTGTGCTGATAGAGGCGGGTGGAAAAATAAAAACTATTAAAGCACAGACAAATTGGAGCATGTCTGAGGATTAGGGTCTCTCATCCTGCTTTTTCGTGAGAGGTGAGTTTGGAGCCAGCTCAGCGATAAAAAATACTGCACTGAAACTGCTACGTCATGATTTGGTGCCAGGGTAAGGCTATATTTGTTATAGTAAATGTAAATGTGATCATGCATTCCAGTCCATAGGCACAACTGAGTGTACACTGGAGCCTTTTAAGGTTCAACACTTCTGCAGTGAGCCAACGTGTCTTCTGTGATTTGCCATTTTGCTGAGTCATGAAAAGAACACTCACTGTTTCCCCGACACAGATGCCACGCCCTAACACGTATCAGGAGGACTAGTGACTTAAGATTTCTGCGAAGGAGAATCATATATATTTAGTACTGAACTGACACTTTTGCATAATAATACAGTAAACAAATGGATTTGTTTTACCTTCTACTTCATACTTGGCTTGGCTTTTAATCAAAAATCGGTCGATCAATCATGGGTATGGTGAGACCTTTGAGGGCACACTCACACTACCAGTCTTATACTTAATGTAATTACTCCTCCCACCAGTTATTAATAATAATTGCCACTTTACATGACAGAAATAAATAAAAAACATCAAAACCGACTGTACATGCTACAACTATAAAGTCATGTCAGTTGTGCGATTGCTCCTCCTGTTAGTTAAGCATGAACACTATCTTGCACAAATAGAATCAACAGAATGCCTCTAAATCTGGGGTCTTAAAAAGTTTTCTAGGCCAAGGACCCCCAAACTGATGGAGAGAAGGTGTAGGTGTGAGACTTGGTTGGCATAGCGATGCCGGATTTGTTCTTCCAGGGATGCGTCGGGCAAGAACACAGCGTAAGGTAAGCAATAAAGATTTATTTAACTAATAAAACAGGCTAGAACAAAAACACTGGTGCTAGGCGGAAAAGGAAAACAAATGGAGCTAGCATGGGAGCTAGGGAAACAAACAGACAAACTACACTTGGCACAAGGGCACAAAAGGGAAAACAAAACAACTAGCATGAAAGCTATGGAAAATACAGCGTACCGCGAAAGTTAGTGAGTAAATAATGGAAAGCGCTCGTCATCTGTTGCGTGAAAGCAAATTAGGAACCGAGGACGAAATAACAAAAGGGGCAGTCTTAAATAAGGCAGTAATCGCGAGGAACAGGTGTGCGAAGAAAGCAAGGGGGAGGTGACAATGATAAACAACCATGGTAACAGAGCAAACAGGAAACTAAGGCAAACATTGGCAGACTATAATACAAAAATGGAACAAAACACAAATATGGAATGATCCGAGCTACAGGACATAACAGTAGGGCCTCCTTACTTATGTATCGTGTATGAAATTATGATTGTATTTTACATGAAATGAACCTAAATGTACCTTGTTAGTGTGCAATACTAAGGATATTCAAATAATAACGGTATTGTGCTGTTAATAGCTAAATATCAAGTAGTGCTCCTTTTGCTAGCTGGCTACTAGCGTGCTAATTGGTAGCTGTAAACTGGCACGTTATTTGCTTGCTGAAAACTAGCGTGCTCATCACTATCTGGCAACCAGAACACTAATCACTTGCTGAAAGCTAGCACGCAAATAGTTAGCTAACAACAAGGAAATTAATCGCTAGCTGGCAACTACACCGCAAATCACTAGCTGGCAACTCGTCCACAAATCGTTGGCTGACAAATAGTTTGCTAATCATTAGCTGATAATTGGGGCATTAATCGCTAGTGAAGACCAACAGTGCTAATCACCAGCTGCCAACTAGAGTGCTAATTGCTAGATGACAACTAGCGCACGAGGGCATTAATCGCTAGATGACAACACGGGCCTACATCACTACCTGACGACTAGCCCTCTAATCGCTGGCTGGCAACTAACATACCAATCACTAGTTGACAACTTGTGTGCAAATTGGTATGTGACAACTAACGTGTCAATCGCTAGCTGGCAACTTAAGCACTTATTGCTACCTGACAACTAATGTGCAAATTATTAGCTTGCAGCAATGACAACTAACGGCAGATGACAAATAACAGCTGACAACTAGCACACTGATTGTTAGCTGACAACTTGCTCTCTTTTTTAATTTTCCTGAAGGAACTCTCCTGAAGGAATCAATAAAGTAGTATCTATCTATCTATCTATCTATCTATATATGTAATCGCTAGCTGACAACCAGTGTGATAATAGCTAGCTGACAACTAGAGCATTATTCGCTAGCTGATACCCAGAGCGCACATCACTAACCGACAACTAGCGCTCTAATCGCTGGCTGGCATCTAACATGCCAATCGCCAGCTGACAAATAACATGCTAATCTCTAGCTCACAAGTAGCGTACCAATCGCTAAACTAACAACTAGGGCATTATTTGCTAGATGACAACTACGGCATTAATCGCTAGCTGACATCGAGAGCACTAATTTCTAGTTGACAACTAGAGTGCAAATTGATATGTCGTAGCAAGGGCGCTAATCGCTAGCTGACAACTAGCATGCTTATTGTTAGCTGGCAAATACAGCACTAATGCCTACCTGACAACTAGCATGCAAATCGATAGCTTGTAGTGAGGGCGCTAATCACCAACTGACAACCGGCACGCTTATTGTTAGCTGGCCACTACAGCGCTAATTGCCAGCTGACAAAAATCAAACTAATTGCTAGCTGATAATTAGGGAATTAATCGCTAGTGAAGACCAACAGTGCTAATCACTAGCTGCCAACTAGAGTGCTAATTGCTAGCTGACAAGTAGCGCACCAATTGCTAGCTGACAACAAGGACATTAATCGCTAGCTGACAACGTAGGCGCACATCAATACCTGACCACTAGCCCTATAATCGCTGGCTGGCAACTAACATGCCAATCGGTAGCACGCAACTTAAGCACTAATTGCTACCTGACAACTAATGTGCAAACCACTAGCTTGCAGCACTGACAACTAACGGCTAATGACAAATAAGAGGTGACAACTAGCACGCTGATTGTTAGCTAAAAATTGCTCTGTAATCGCTAGCTGACAACCAGTGTGATAATCGCTAGCTGACGACTAGAGCATTATTCTCAAGCTGACATCCAGAGCGCACATCACTAACCGACAACTAGTGCTCTAATCGCTGGCTGGCATCTAACACGCCAATCCCCATCTGACAAATAACATACTAAATCGCTAGCTGACAAGTATTGTGCCAATCGCCAAACAAACAACGAGGGCATTATTTGCTGGATGACATCTAGAGCGCTACATTCTAGCTGACAATTACGGTGCTAATAGCGAAGTGGTTACTGACATGCCAAACGCTAGCTCACAACTAGCGCACTAATCGATAGCTGACAACTTGAGCGCTAATGCCTACCTGACAACTAGCGTGCGAATCGATAGCTCGTAGATAGGGCGCTAATCGCTAGCTGACAACTGGCATGCTTATTTTCAGCTGGCAACTACAGCGCTAATCGCCAGCTGACAAAAAGCAGGCTAATCGCTAGCTGGTAACTAACGCACTAATCACTAGCTGATAATGAGTGCGTCAATCTCGAGCTGACAAATAGAGCACTAATCGTTAGCTTGGAACTGGTGCGCTAATGTTCATGTGTATTTAAAGACATGTACATTTGTGGAAAAATTGCAGGGGGTAAATAAAAACATATGAATACAATTCCACAGCCCCCTTGCAGTAGCTCTGCAGACCCCAGGGGGGTGGCGGACCCCCTGTTGAAGACCTCTGCTATAAATTATTCACAAAGACTATTTCACAGCACTGTAAAACAGTAAATATGTGGAATTATGATGGGTGTAGCCGCTCCAGTGCACGCATCCACAATTACGATTGCTCCTCCACATTTACATCTCCCAAATAACAAAACGCACAAGAAAGACCCCAAGTTAGTTTACAACATCAACACAAGCCGCCCAGCAGAAAGCGGACGAGATATTGCAAAGATGTGTCGTCTTATGTTCGCGTCAACGGTATTTTCCTTTTCCAAATTTCAAGCACAAAAATTATAAATTCTAGAATTGTAGTGGCCACAAGATAAGACCAAACCAATCAGAACATGTTGTTCAGCATCGTGAATAATAGGGAATAAGTGGTAGAAAATGGATTGATGGATGGAGAATAAAGGTGACTAAAGGGTGTTATTACACATCAAGAGCAGTGGTTCTCAATTGGGGGTACGCATACCCCTGGGAGTACATGAAGGTATGCCAAGGGGTACGTGAGATTTAAAAAAAAATATTCTAAAAATAGCAACAATTCAAAAATCCTTTATAAATATATTTATTGAATAATACTTCAACAAAATATGAATGTAAGTTCATAAACTGTGAAAAGACATGCAACAATACAATATTCAGTGTTGACAGCTAGATTTTTTGTGAACATGTTCCATAAATATTGATGTTAAATTAAAGATTTATTTTTTTGTGAAGAAATGTTTAGAATTAACTTCATGAATCAATTTAGTTATCTATATATCTTTTTTTCCAAATAGTTCAAGAAAGACCACTAGAAATGAGCAATATTTTGCACTGTTATACAATTTAATAAATCAGAAACTGATGACATAGTGCTGTATTTTACTTCTTTATCTCTTTCTTTCAACCAAAAATGCTTTGCTCTGATTAGGGGGTACTTGAATTAAAAAAATGTTCACAGGGGGTACATCACTGAAAAAAGGTTGAGAACCACTGGTCTAGAGGGCTCTCATAATGTCATAAAATGTACTTAGGAGGCTTTTTGAGGTTGCGGGGGGTGCTGGAGCCTATTTCAGCTGCATTCGGGCGGAAGGCTGTGTACACACTTGGGCCAATTTAGTGTTGCCAATCAACCTATCCCCAGGTGCATGTCTTTGGAGGTGGGAGGAAGCCGGAGTACCCGCAGGAGAACATGCAAACTCCACACAGAAAGATCCCGAGCCCGGAATTGAACTCAGGACTATTCAGGACCTTTGTATTGTGAGGCCCACGCACTAACCCCTGTTCCACCGTGCTGCTGGAGGCTTTCCCTAGCTATGAAATTATTTTACTGTGGTCAGAAAATGGATGGATGGATAGATGGATGTTTTGGAGACAATTGACCGCGATAAACGTGGAATTACTGTAATGGCAATGTGTTTCAGGGTGTTAAAGGCCTACTGAAACCCACTACTACCGACCACGCAGTCTGATAATTTATACATCAATGATGAAATATTAACATTGCAACACATGCCAATACGGCCTTTTAAGTTTACTAAATTCAAATTTCCCGCAGAGTTTCTTGTTGAAAACATCGCGGAATGATGACGCGTATGATGACGCGTGTTTCTGACGTCTCGGGTTGTAGCGGACATATTTGCCCAGCACCCGCATAATTACACAGTAATTTGGACATCTGTGTTGCTGAATCTTTTGCAATTTGTTCAATTGATAATGGAGACTATAAAGAAATATGCGGTTGGTGGAAAGCGGTGGATTGCAGCTGCCTTTAGATCCGAAACACAGCTGGTGTTTCTTTGTTTGTTGTGAAGTTTTAACACAGAGCGGTCAAGCGAACATGTTTCTCTATGTTAACCAGCAAGTTTTTGGATGGGAAAATCGTGACATTAAGTCGGCTCTTACCGGAGACTTGAGTGGATTGTGCGACCTCCTCCTGTAGCTGTCAAAAAGGCAGCTGTGATCTTGGCTCCTCCATTGACTTTTCTGAGAGACACTGGCGTTCACCACAGCCCTCCGACTTTCAGGTATGACTTTATAATCTCACTAAAACACTATTAACACAATAAGCAGATAAGGGATTTTCCAGAATTATCCGAGTAAATGTGCCTAATAACATCTGAATTGCTCACACTGCCGTCGCCTGGAGCTGTCGCAATTTTTTTTTTAGTGCTTCACTCTAACTATCCTCATCCACGAATAATTCATCCTCGCTCAAATTATTGGGGGAAATTGCCGATTTTTCGGTCCAAATAGCTCTTGCTGATGGAGACTATGATTATAAACAATGTGAGGACGTGAGGAGCCCTACAACCCGTGACGTCACACGCACATCGTCTGCTACTTCCGGTAAAGGCAAGGCTTTTTTATTAGCGACCAAAAGTTGCGAACTTTATCGTCGATGTTCTCTATTAAATCCTTTCAGGCAATATCGCGTAATGATCAAGTATGAGACATAAAAATGGACCTGCTATCCCCGTTTGAATAAGAACATCTCATTTCAGTAGGCCTTTAATCCATATAATGAAAATAATCCAGGTGCACGCCCATTTGTTCGAGATGAGACCCCTTGTATCGCCAACATAGACGTCAATGTAAAGTGGGGGAAAAAAGTATTTAGTCAGCCACAGATTGTGCGAGTTCTCCCACTTAAAATGATGACAGAGGTCTGTAATTTTCATCATAGGTACACTTCACCTGTGAGAGACAGAATGTAGGAAAAAAAATCCAAAAATTCCCATTGTAGGAATTTTAAAGAATTTATTTGTAAATTATGGTGGAAAATAAGTATTTGGTCAACCATTCAAAGCTCTCACTGATGGAAGGAGGTTTGGGCCCAAAATCTCACGATACATGGCCCCATTCATTCTTTCCTTAACACGGATCAATCGTCCTGTCCCCTTAGCAGAAAAACAGCCCCAAAGCATGATGTTTCCACCCCCATGCTTCACAGTAGGTCTGGTGTTCTTGGGATGCAACTCAGTATTCTTCCTCCAACACGACGAGTTGACTTTATACCAAACAGTTCTATTTAGGTTTCATCTGACCACATGACATTCTCCCAATCTTCCTGCTGTATCATCCATGTATCCATTTTGGTATAAACTCAACTCGTCGTGTTTGGAGGAAAAAGAATACTGAGTTGCATCCCAAGAACACCATACCTACTGTGAAGCATGGGGGTGAAAACATCATGCTTTGGGGCTGTTTTTCTGCTAAGGGGACAGGACGATTGATCCGTGTTAAGGAAAGAATGAATGGGGCCATGTATCGTGAGATTTTGAGCTAAAACCTCCTTCCATCAGTGAGAGCTTTGAATGGTTGACCAAATACTTATTTTCCACCATAATTTACAAATAAATTCCTACAATGTGAATTCCTGGATTTTTTCCCCCATTCTGTCTCTCACAGTTGAAGTGTACCTTTGATGAAAATTACAGACCTCTGTCATCATTTTAAGTTGGAGAACTTGCACAATCAGTGGCTGACTAAATACTTTTTTGCCCCACTGTATATACAATAGTATCAATGCACACATTTTTAACAGCACATTCCTTTTATTAAAACAGAAAATCATTACTCAGATCACCCGTTTGTTCACATAATGCACAAAGGGCGTCCCTTTTGATAATTGAGTATTGAACGGTGACCATAATAAGGCTGCTTTGTATGCATGCCATTTAATTGCAATTGTAACTATACATCAGGTGTAAATGACAAAATGGCATGAGAGAATCTTACATAGAGAAAGCAGCGAAGGTCTTATTGCAGTGATGGCACGCACACACATTTTTTTTTTATTTTTTTTTTTTTTTACCGTGAACACCAATGGCGACTGGTTAATGCGAAATGTATTTAAATCATTTTTGACACGTCATCGACTCATTCGTAAATGAACCAGGCTAATCATTTTTGGGGCGTTTTATTCGGTGGCTGATAATTGATGTTAGCCAGCCCCTTTAAACGGTGAACTAGCTACACCGTGACGAACGACAAATCAATACGACAGGTGGTTTTCACACACTCCATTTGAATGAAGAGTACATGACCATGGAAGACCCACAAGTTCATTTTAAAAGACGTTTTAAAAATGGTTTCCTACCGTTTGTCCAACCTTCTCGACGGTGCTCGGTCTTTGCGGTGTGCGCGAGCTGGGAGACAGCTGGCACGGCACGAGTCACAGATGCTGCCTTCAGACGGCCGAGCAGCAGCCAATTGGAAGCCGTCAAATCCACACTTTAACGGTAAAAATAGACCAATGGGGAACGAGATGTGTCAGTCGACAGGGGCGTGTCTCTTGTCTCCAGAGGCATGCGTGCGTTCAAATGCTGTCGGAGAAATGAAGAACGACTGTTCGTTTGAAATCATATTTAGAGCGTTCAGGTTCAGGGCGACACAGTGGAGCTTTAATAGGTAGTTGCAAAAATAAGTACACATGTAGATTCTTCCGTGACCTTAAACACCAGCCGACCTAAAATGACAGAAATGACCAGAAAATAAGCAAACAAATCACATAAAATTGTAATTTCCAATATACCCGAATGTAACAACTCATAATCGATTTACCAGAACGTACCCCTTCTAAAAGTCCTGTTAATGTGTTTTACCACTAAATTGTGTTTTAAATGCCTACTGAAATGAGATTTTCCTATTTAAACGGGGATAGCAGGTCAATTCTGTCATACTTAGGGATGGCATGGCGCAGTGGAGAGTGGTGCGCAACCCGAGCGTACCTGGTTCAATCCCCACCTAGTACCAACCTCGTCACGTCCGTTGTGTCCTGAGCAATTAAGACACTTCACCCTTGCTCCTGATGAGTGCTGGATAGCGCCTTGCATGGCAGCTCCCTCCATCAGTGTGTGAATGGGTAAAATGTGGAAGAAGTATCAAAGCGCTTTGAGTACCTTGAAGATAGAAAAGCGCAATACAAGTACAACCCATTTATACTTGATTATTTCGCGATATTGCCATATTTTTGCTGAAAGGATTTAGTAGAGAACATCGACGATAAAGTTCGCAACTTTTGGTCGCTAATAAAAAAAAGCATTGCCTGTACCGGATGTAGCAGACGATGTGCGCGTGACATCACGGGTTGTAGGGCTCCTCACATCCTAAAATGTTTTATAATCATAGCCACCAGCAGCAAAAGCAATTCGGACCGAGAAAGCGATGATTTCCTCATTAACTTGAGCGAGGATGAAATATTCGTGGATGAGGAAAGTTAGAGAGAAGCACTAAAAAAAAAAGAAAAAAAAAAAAGAAAAAGCGACGGCTCCAGACGACGGCAGCGTGAGCAATTCAGATGTTATTAGACACATTTACTAGGATAATTCTGGAAAATCCCTTATCTGCTTATTGTGTTGATAGTATTTTAGTGAGATTTTTAAGTCATACGTCAAAGTCGGATGGCTGCGGTGAATACCAGTGTCTCTGAGAGAAGCCGAGGAGCCAAGATCCCAGCTGCCTTTTTGACAGCAACAGGAGGAGGTCCCATAATCCACTGAAGTCTCCAGTAAGAGCTGACTTAATATCACAATTTTCCCATCCAAAAACTTGCTAGTTGACGTAGAGAAACATGTTCGCCTGACCGTTCTGTGTTAAAGCTTCGCAACAAATAAAGAAACACCGGCTAAGTTTCGGTTGCTAAAGGCAGCTGCAATCCACCGCTTTCCACCAACAGCATTCTTCTTTATAGTCTCCATTATTAATTGAACAAATTACAAAAGATTAGGCAACACAGATGTCCAAAATACTGTGTAATTATGCGATGAAAAGAGACGACTTTTAGCCGTGTGTGGTGCTGGGCTACTATGTCCGCTCCAACCAATAACGTCACAAACACGCGTCAACATAATCGTCATCATTCCACGGCGTTTTCAACAGGATACCTCGCGGGAAATTTAAAATTGCAATTTAGTAAACTAAAAAGGCTGTATTGGCATGTGTTGCAATGTTAATATTCCATCATTGATGTATAAACTATCAGACTGCGTGGTTGGTAGTAGTGGGTTTCAGTAGGCCTTTAAAAAATTAAAATGCTACACAAAAAAGGATTTTGGACAACTGGCTATTTGTCAATCAAGCAATCAACCAATCAATGTTTATTTATATATCCCTAAATCACAGGTGTTACAAAGGGCTGCACGAGCCACAACGACATCCTCGATTCAGCTCCCACATAAGGGAGAGGAAAAATTCACAACCCAGTGGGATGTCAATGGGAATGACTATGAGAAACCTTGGAGAGGACCGCAGATGATGTACTCCCTATTGGGGAGACCGGATGCAATGGATGTCGAGTGGGTCGAGCATAATATTGTGGAAGTCCAGTCCATAGTGGATCTAATATAGTAGTAAGAGTCCAGTCCATAGTGGATCTAATATAGTAGTAAGAGTCCAGTCCATAGTGGGGCCAGCAGGAGACCATCCCGAGCGGAGACGGGTCAGCAGCGCAGATGTCCCCAACCGATGCACAGGCGAGCGGTCCACCCCGGGTTCCGACTCTGGACACGGCAGATCAACTGGTCTAAAAAGGGGGTCTACTTAAAGGCTAGAGTATACAAATTAGTTTTAAGATGGGACTAAAATACTTCTACTAAGGTAGCATCTCTAACTGTTACCAGGAGGGTATTCCAGAGTACTGGAGCCCGAATAGAAAACACTCTATAGCCCGCCGACTTTTTTTGGGCTCTGGGAATCACTAATAAGCCGGAGTCCTTTGAACGCAGATTTCTTACCGGGACATATGGTACAATACAATCGGCAAGATAGGATGGAGCTAGACCGTGTAGTATTTTATACGTAAGTAGTAAAAACTTAAAGTCACATCTTAAGTGCACAGGAAGCCAGTGCAGGTGAGCCAGTACAGGCGTAATGTGATCAAACTTTCTTGTTCTTGTCAAAAGTCTAGCAGCCGCAATATACTTACACTTGTACACATGTAGATTCTTCCGTTACCTTAAAAACCAGCCGACATAAAATAACAGTTACAACCAAATAATAAGCAGTTAAATCACATAAAATTTTAGTTTTCAATATCCACGAATGTAACAACTCATAATTGATTTAACAGAACGTACCCCTTATAAAACTCCTGTTAATGTGTTTAATTAACTGGGGAAATTTTGTACCATTAAATTGAGTTTTTAGTTTGTGCCTTAAAAACCTTTGTGGCCACATGTGTGGACAGCACCTTTTAGCTCTTATTTCCAAAATTGTGTACACTACTGAAGTGGGGTCTTATGCCGCTTATGTGGACACTTAATACTGCTATCTGGTGGTGTCAGAAGAGCATGACATACGATGGAATTTGGAAAAAAAAGTGTAAAAATAAAAACATTTGTGTACTTATAGACTAAGTATATCAAATCAAAAGATGATGTTTACTTTTTATTCTAAATTAGGGTCCAATAAGCCCAAATAGCAAAGAAAAAGAAAAAAAAACATGTAAACAAACAGCTTAAGCCTTGAGAGGTTAAATATAAAATGAAAAAGCAGCTGAGATAGGCTCCAGCGACCCCACGCGACCCCGAAAGGGACAAGCGGTAGAAAAATAGATGGATGGATGGCTGGCTACACAAAAAATTATTTTGGACAACTGGCTATTTGTCCAGTAGCTGGCGCTATTTTCCCCCATTCAAAGCATGCAGCTACATTTCATGCATTTTACTATTATAGGAAGGGTTAAATGGGACAAAATTAGACAAATAAATCCATCTTCAAGTACTTACTAAATGTTTCATTAATTAATAAGAAATGGAAATAAATACATAAATGTGTTATGAAATTAAATTAAAATAAATTAATGAAGTGCTGACACACAGGTTCATGAAATAATAAAACAAAGAAAGATGTAATTAAATCATGAAAAAACGAAATCAATATTGAATGTAAATATCAGATAATTTGATATTGAAATAATTGTTTTAATAAAACAATTTACAATTATATGAAACATTTAATGTCACATTTAATGTATATGAAGGATTAAATGGGACAAAATTAGACAAATAAATCCATCTTCAAGTACTTACTAAATGTTTAATTAATTAATAAGAAATGGAAATAAATACATAAATGTGTTATGAAATAAAATTAAAATAAATTAATGAAGTGCTGACACACAGGCTCATGAAATAATAAAACAAAGAAAGATGTAATTAAATAATGAAAAAACAAAATCAATATTGAATGTAAATATCAGATAATTTGATATTGAAATAATCGTTTTAATAAAACAATTTACAATTATATAAAACATTTAATGACACATTTAATGTATATGAAAGGTTAAATGGGACAAAATTAGACAAATAAATGCATCAAGTATTTACTAAATGTTTCATTAATTAATAAAAATTGGAAATAAATACATAAATGTGTTATGAAATAAAATTAAAATAAATTAATGAAGTGCTGACGCACAGGTTCATGAAATAATTAAACAAAGAAAGATTTAATTAAATCATGAAATAACAAAATCAACAATGAATGTAAATATCAGATAATTTGATATTGAAATAATTGTTTTAATAAAACAATTTACAATTATATGAAATATTTAATCACACATTTAAATAATTGTTTAAATGGTTCATAAAAGGATGCCTTGCTACTGAAAATATTAAACCTGTTTCTCATTGTTTGTGACAGTGTACATGTTAAAATGTAAAAAAAAAAAAAAAAAAAGAACAAAACGGGCTTTATGTAAACACTCTGTCCTTTTAAAATGGTTAAAATCCTAAATATATACTTAATAAAAATGATAAAATTATCAGTTTTTTGGGAAACAGATATTTTTGTCCGGATGACCTCGAGTGTGATATTTTTTGTCTTAAATATGACACTGGCTAAAAAAAACAAACATGACTATCCAAATAAAGAAAACACAGACAATCAACGCACTAAATCACAAGAAACAGTCTTTTTTTATTCACGTTTTTTTTTCTTACATTGTTCAAGTACAAAGTTAAAATGCCTTTTAATTAGTTGATATCCATACAAGAGTAAAATAATAATAGTGCCTCTGCATTACTACAACAAACTTAAATACAGTCATTGTAAAGACAAACTTGATTTATACTCCTAGATGATTTTTTTCTTCTTTTCATAAAACAATTTTAGCACCTTTTTGAAACACCAGCAGTTCCTCTTTTCCTTAACGCTCATCTTCTTTCATGTAGTCCTTGAGATGAGTGCGTGAATGCGCCACAGCGTTGTTATTGTTGTTGTCTGGAGGTGTTGTGTTTGTGTGATGTGTCTGTGCAGTGTTTGCTTGCGTGTGAACAACAGTATTTCTTGATATCAGTGTTGAAAATTGCGCATCACTCGGCCTTAAACTGTCTTCAATGTCTTAAAACGACCGCCCTCAGCTTCCCCTGGCTTTTTGTCTTGTTGCACTCTCAAACAGAAAGGTGTTGACGTCACACCACTATGTAGCTGAAAACAACCGTGATCACACAATTGCTGTTCGTAAAAATTGAACATGAGTGGATAAAAGTCCTGCAATAGTTTCACCCCTAAACGATGAAAGTGTGGCATTAATTTAAAAGCAACTCACTTTACAAATATCATAATTTGCAATCTATAAAAAAGCCTTAAGTAATGTACTTTGTTATAGATGAAGTAGAAATCAAAATAGTTGTGTTCTACTATGGTTACAAACATGGCTGCCAGAGTAATTTGGAACGAAAGTTTACCTAAAAACATGATTCACACGAAATATTTCATGACACATATCGACCAGAAAGCATATTTACCTTAAACACCATGTCATAAATTAGAGCTTCCGCTAAAAGGAATGTAGTCCGCCAAGAAAAGCACAATTATTACACGCCAAAATGTGTGAACCTCATGCGGGTTACCAGGGACGAAGTTTGGATTTAAAAAGAGGGTTTGAAGGAATTTGATGCAAGTTTTGGAATAATATGAATGGGAAAAAGTTTATTCAATAATTAATTTTTTGTACGAAACAACAAAATGAACAGGATGTATTGGAAAACTTTATTTCGGTTTTTTTTCAAGATTGCATTGGGAATTATTCTTCAAATGCAAGCGCAAGGCTTGATCAGCAACATAAACTACCTTTGAGTGGAGCTCGAGACTACTCTTGTTCTATTTTATATTTGTCTTTTATTTGTCAACTTGCTCTCATCTCGCATCTGACTGCTGATTGGTCAGCGCCAGAGCGTGTGGACTTCAGCCTGAGCTGCCGTTTTCCGCCTGGCACTAGTGTTTGACTTGCAGGTTGCTCCTTACCGCTATGACAACATTGGTTGTGCTGCAGCTGTTTTGCACAATATTCAGTGTTATATCAACGTAAGAGTGTTTTGAGATAAGAGTTGTCTCTTGGGTAAATGTTATGCTTTAAGTTGCAAGCAAAAATTTGAGTTATAAGCATCACTATTACAAACCCTGTTTCCATATGAGTTGGGAAATTGTGTTAGATGTAAATATAAATGGAATACAATGATTTGCAAATCATTTTCAACCCATATTCAGTTGAATATGTTACAAAGACAACATATTTGATGTTCAAACTGATCAACTTTTTTTTTTTTTTTGCAAATAATCATTAACTTTAGAATTTGATGCCAGCAACACAAGACAAATAAGTTGGGAAAGGTGCCAATAAATACTGATAAAGTTGATGAATGCTCATCAAACACTTATTTGGAACATCCCACAGGTGTGCAGGCTAATTGGGAACAGGTGGGTGCTATTATTGGGTATAAAAGCAGCTTCCATGAAATGCTAAGTAATTCATAAACACGGATGGGGCGAGGGTCACTCCTTTGTTTCTCAACGAAACAACGTTTCTGAAATTTTGGGATTTCAACATCTACGGTCCATAATATCACCAAAACATTCAGAGAATATGGAGAAAACACTTAACGTAAGCGGCATGGCTGGAAACCAACATTGAATGACCGTGACCTTCAAACCCTCAGACGGCACTGTGTCAGAAACCGACATCAATCTCTAAAGGATATCACCACATGGGCTCAGGAACACTTCAGAAAACATCCATCCATCCATCCATTTTCTACCGCTTATTCCCTTTCGGGGTCACGGGGGGCGCTGGCGCCTATCTCAGCTACAATCGGGCGGAAGGCGGGGTACACCCTGTACAAGTCGCCACCTCATCGCAGGGCCACTTCAGAAAACAACTGTCACTAAATACAGTTCGTCGCTACATCTGTAAGTGCAATTCAAAGCTCTACTATGCAAAGCAAAAGCCATTTATCGACAACATCCAGAAACGCTGCCGGTTTCTCTGGGCCCGAGATCGTCTAAGATGGACTGATGCAAAGTGGAAAAGTGTTCTGTGGTCTGACAAGTCCATATTTCAAATTGTTTTTGGAAATATTCAACATCGTGTCATCCGGACCAAAGGGGAAGCGAACCATCCAGACTGTTATCTATGCAAAGTTCAAAAGCCAGCATCTGTGATGGTATGGGGGTGCATTAGTACCCAAGGCATGGGTAACTTACACATCTGTGAAGGCACTATTAATGCTGAAAGGTACATACAGGTTTTGGAACAACATATGCTGCCATCCAAGCGCCGTATTTTTCATGGACGCCCCTGACAATGCTAAGCCACATCCAGCACGTGTTACAACAGCGTGGCTTCGTAAAAAAAAGAGTGCGGGTACTTTCCTGGCCCACCTGCAGTCCAGACCTGTCTCCCATCGAAAATGTGTGGCGCATTATGAAGCATGAAATACGACAGCGGAGACTCCGGACTGTTGAAAGACTGAAGCTCTACATAAAACAAGAATGGGAAAGAATTCAACTTTTAAAGCTTCAACAATTCTTTTCCTAAGTTCCCAAACGTTTATTAAGTGTTGTTAAAAGAAAAGGTGATGTAACACAGTGGTGAACATGCCCTCTCCCAACTACTTTGGCATGTGTTGCAGCCATGAAATTCTAAGTTAATTATTATTTGCAAAAAAAATAAAAAGTTTATGAGTTTGGACATCAAATATCTTGTCTTTGTAGTGCATTCAATTGAATATAGGTTGAACAGGATTTGCAAATCATTGTATTCTGTTTATATTTACATCTGACACAATTTCCCAACTCATATGGAAACAGGGTTTGTAGTTGGTGTACCAAATGCCACAGGGAATCCTGTAAGATCCGACCAAATCATTCGGTCTTACTCGTTAACTTATAGCTAGAGATGGACATAACTTGGTTTTCCAACCATGGGGAGGAAGAACGTGAATCTGAAAAACAGTGCTGAGAAGAAGTGGATGGTAGTAATTAAATTTAAAAAAAAATCTTCAAAAACAAGACCAATCTGAGTGTTCGACTGCACGTCTGCAAATACTGAAGCAGAACGGGTCTGATGCCAGCCAGGGATGTAAAAAAAACATCTAAATGGCAGACACTTATCAATGAGAATATGGAGAAGCTGCTAATGGTGTGTTTGACGCAGAAGCAGCTGGAAGAAGATAAGGTTCAGACCTGCTCAGTGGCCTTGTGGTTAAAGTGTGCGCTCTAAGATCCGTCGGTTGTGAGTTCAATCCCCGGCCGAGTCATACCAATGACCAAAAATGGGACCCATTACCTCCATGCTTGGCACTCAGCATTAAGGGTTCGAATTGGGGTTAAATAAAAAAAATATTCCTGGGCGCGGCCACCGCTGCTGCTCACTGCTCCTCTCACCTCCCAGGGGGTGAACAAGGGTGATGGGTCAAACGCAAAGGACAAATTTCACCACCCCTAGCGTGTGTGTGACGATCAGTGGTAGTTTAACTTTTTAACGTAATACTGAAGAAGTCCACTCATCCATCCATCCATTTCCTACCGCTTGTCCCTTTTGGGGTCGCTGGAGCCTATCTCATCTGCATTTGGGCGGAAGGCGGGGTACATCCTGGACAAGTCGCCACTCATCGCAGAAAGTGCACTCTTCAAGGTAAATGCTGTACATTATTATAACAAAACTCCATACAACTACTGTAGTTGTTAATAGTACATTCTGTTGTATTGTTTTATTACAATGGTTATTATTTAAAAGTTAGTCTTTATTTTTTAAAAGGCATGTTTCATGTTAAAATAGTGCTGTTTTGGACCAACTAAATTGATTTCTATTCCTTTCAATTAGAGATGTTGATTTGAGCTAAAAGCTCCGTCCTAGAACCAATTAAGGTCGGATGTTGAGCTACTACTGTACTTCTAATAATCGATCATGTGGTCAAAGTGAGCTGTGCTTGTCTATCTCTACTTGATCATGCTCCAAGTCATCATTTATGTGAAAAATGTGTCGCTTCCTTGTTGTGGCTCCCTTCGGAGAAATGTGTATTTTTGAAAATAGTTGCATTGTGTAACAGAAAAGCACGATATAAAATCTAATCCATTATTATTATCATTATTATTGTCTGTAAAGCTATGACTGTGTCCTCACTAGTGACTGGAAGAGCAAAGAAAAACAGTCTCGGAAGGAAATACTTTGATTTCGCTTGGGCAGATTTGCCTGTAAAATTCAGGAAATATTCAAACGTAAAAGTTTGTGTTGTGTTCTTCGGCTGCAAATATTTTTTCTCTGGTGGAAAAAATGTCTCTTTTGATACTAAAGATGGCCGACCGCTGGTCTATGTTCATCACCCTGCTGAAGTTATACAGAAAGTTTTAGTTCTTTGGGTTACTTCAGTTCTTCTCAAATAGCGGGTCGGGCCCCCCTGAGTAACATGCATTATCAGTATCATGCTTCAAACCCACTTCGAAAAGCTGTGCACTAAAAAACGTGCTCATTGTAGCCGTTCACCCTGACTTCCTCACGTTCATACAAAAAACAGCACCAATTGTTTTATTCAGTTTTGTAGGTTAAAATGTTTTACAAATTGTGCTTCTGAGTTAATGTTGCCAATCAATTTAAATCTATTATTATTTATTGTTATATTTATATATAATTATATCATTATCAAATGGTTTAAGTCTTTCAATACATTTTCATACTTTATTAAGGATTTTTTTGTTCAGGCACCTGGGGATAGGTTGATTGGCAACACTAAATTGGCCCTAGTGTGTGAATGTGAGTGTGAATGTTGTCTGTCTATCTGTTTGCCCTGCAACGAGGTGGCAACTTGTCCAGGGTATACCTCGCCGTCCGCCCGAATGCAGCTGAGATAGGCTCCAGCGACACCCCCCGCGATCCCAAAAGGGACAAGCGGTAGAATGTGGATGGATGGATGAATGATGCACTTTAATTATATTCTGTTACAGACTAAAGATAATGTTGATAAAGGTATTTTTTGTTGAAAGTTGATTGATATTTAAATTTTTGTTTTCTTTAACATTAACGAGGATACAGTGTTATGCAGAGGTGTACTTAACAATTTTATAGACAAATGATACTATTAATAGTCACGGCAGAGAGTGGGGATGGACCGATTTACAGTGGCGCAAAAAAGTATTTAGTCAGCCACCGATTATGCAAGTTCTCCCACTTAAAATGATGACAGAGGTCTGTAATTTTCATCATAAGTACACTTCAACTGTGAGAGACAGAATGTGAAAAAAAATCCAGGAATTCACATTGTAGGAATTTTAAATAATTTATTTGTAAATTATGGTGGAAAATAAGTATTTGGTCAACCATTCAAAGCTCTCACTGATGGAAGGAGGTTTTGGCTCAAAATCTCACGATACATGGCCTCATTCATTCTTTCCTTAACACGGATCAATCGTCCTGTCCCCTTAGCAGAAAAACAGCCCCAAAGCATGATGTTTCCACCCCCATGCTTCACAGTAGTTCTGGTGTTCTTGGCAGGCAACTCAGTATTCTTCCTCCTCCAAACATGACAAGTTGAGTTTATACCAAAAAGTTATATTTTGGTTTCATCTGACCACATGACATTCTCCCAATCCTCTGCTGTATCATCCATGTATCCATTTTGATATAAACTCAACTTGTCGTGTTTGGAGGAAGAAGAATACTGAGTTGCATCCCAAGAACACCAGACCTACTGTGAAGCATGGGGGTGGAAACATCATGCTTTGGGGCTGTTTTTCAGCTAAGGGGACAGGACGATTGATCCGTGTTAAGGAAAGAATAAATGGGGCCATGTATCGTGAGATTTTGAGCCAAAACCTCCTTCCATCAGTGAGAGCTTTGAATGATTGACCACCATAATTTACATATAAATTCTTTAAAATTCCTACTATGTGAATTCCTGGATTTTTTTTTCACATTCTGTCTCTCAGAGTTGAAGCGTACCTTTGATGAAAATTAGAGACATCTGTCATCATTTTAAGTGGGAGAACTTGCACAATCGGTGGCTGAATAAATACTGTTTTGCCCCACTGTATATACAGTACTCACTGAGATCAAATTCGCTGAACTTCCACGAGATTTGCTAAAATCTGGCAGTCTTGAGAGGTTTTCAAGGCATATTTTGCGGTTTCCAAATATGATCAACACATTTCTTGTTTGAGAGCATCTCTTACCTCCTGACGTCCTAGCGTAGACAAGACAACGTCACTACAACTAACTGTAATATCTGCAGTCTCTAGCTTTTCACCCTTCTAGGCTGGCTTAACTGAGCACCGACCTGGAACAGTACACACACACGCACGCACGCACGCACGCACGCACACGCACACACACACACACACACACACACAATAACGGATTATTATTGTTATTAATACTACCATTATTATCATCATCATTACTCGCTAGTCTAACATGAGATTACACTGACAGACTGACATGCAGTAACTGAGGGGAGAAGAGAGTGGAGGCGGTGGGGAGCACCAAGGTGATGATGTCACACCCAGCCCTGCCATGGAAGATGGCGACAGGTGTCCTGCCGTAACACAGTGACTATGCAACGTGTGCATTTGTAATAGTCAGCACCGCGTCAAATGTGTTTTCAGCAACTGTGTGTGTGTGTGTGTGTGTATGTGTTTACGTAACCTGCAAGAGCACTGTATTAAAGAGCAGAGTTGGGGGGGGAAGCACCTGGTGGTTGGTTGAAAAAAGCACCTGCAGTTTGGTTGTATAAACGGAGAGTAAACATGAGAGAGGGAAAACAACAGAACAAAAACTGCTGGCTCATTGTTAAGAGTTTGTGTGTCGACTGTGTGTGTGTGTTTGTGTCCAGTAGTTAGCTGGTATCTGAGGAAGGTCAGAGGATTGGAAGGCTTTCTATGAAAAAGACGTGGTCAACTGAGAACCAAAAAGGACCAGACTAAAGGATGAAGCGTTTCCTGTTTTATTGTCTTCTTTGTTCTAGAAGGGCTGACAAGGTAGTCCTTACTGAGTAGCGGAATAAAGATGGTACAGTAGAAGCACTTTTGGTCATAAGAAGCGGAAAGCCAGCCTAGTGTCGACAGAGTCTGGGTCTTTGGATAGAACTGCACAACATTTTGTACCCCCGCTATGTCAAGCAGGAGAGTTGAGCTGTTTTTCCTTTTGTATGCCAACAGCACAAGAGGCTGAGGCACAAGAGAGGCTGTTTTCCTTCAGTCGTCTCCCTTTAAACTGACTGACATGAACATTAAAGGTCCTCTATTATGCGCTTCTACAGTAACGTGTGTCCCCCGCAGCCCGTTTATGAATAGCAAAATATTCATCCAATTCACGGAAGATCAGTAAAAATGGCTTCCCTACACATCTGAAAATAAGGTCAACCATCTGTATGTTTTATCCATTTGTTTATCCTACGCGAATACCATGATATCCTGTTAAAATGTTACTATAGTGCATAGTTATTAAATTAAATAGTTTTGGGGGCTAAGCTTCAATCAATATCAATCAATCAATCAATATTACTAGAGTGTAGGGTTATTCAACTAAATAGTTTTGGGGGTTTAGCTTCACACTTTGGATAATTTGTAGGTCCAGCATCCTTTACAGTAGACATTTGATTTTACCCTCTTATCTATTCTGTCAGTTTACAGTAGCATTCTGCTGTTTTTAAAGGATCTTGCGAAAGTCTCTCAAAAGTTTTCTGAACTGAACTCGTGAGCCACCAGTCAAATAGTCTGAACGACGAAAAAGAGAGGACTTAAAACGGAACCTTGAGGAACCCCACTCGTATAACTAAATAAGATGAACAAATGCAGACTGACTGCATCTGAAGTAAACAAGCCAGGCAACAGTTTAGTTCTAAAAATCCAGGTATAAAAAGTAAATGCCCAAAAGGAGAGGACTTAAAGTGGTGCCTTGAGGAACGCCTCAGTTATGTAAATCACAAGTTTGGACCACCGTGTTCTATTTTTTCTAGCTATGTGTTTACAGTGGTCCAGTTTTTAGAAATTTGCTGCAAAAATGTTTGCCTCCCAAATATTGAACTCAACTTAGGCCCGCGATGATGTAATTCCCGGGCCGGATTTGGCCCCAGCACCGTCTAGTTGAATAGCCCTGCTGTAATGCATTTAGCTTAGCCAGCGTAACTCCCGTTGATGTCCTCCCCACTCGTCAACATTCCATAGTGATGGGCGAATGACGCATCGGAGAGTCTATGGCACACTCCCTAGCGCAGTGGTTCTTAACGTGGGTTCGATCGAACCCTAGGGGTTCGGCGAGTCAGCCTCAGGGGTTCGACAGAGCCTCTGCCAGGTCAAGACACACCCGAATCATCGTATAAATAAAAACTTTTCCGTATTGGCTTTATGGATACGGCAACAGCAGAAGTCAGACTGATTTGGATGCGTGTAATTTGTTGTGAGTTCATGCACTGTGTTGGTTTTGTTCTTTGAACAAGGTAATGTTGATGCACAGTTCATTTTGTGCACCAGTAAAAAAACATAAATTTGTCTTGAATTAAAAAAAAAAAAAAACATTTTATTTTTCACTTAAGAAGGGTTCGGTGAACGCGCAAATGAAACTGGCGGGGTTAGGTATCTCAAACAATGTTTAGAACTACTGCCCAAGCAGTATTGACCCAGCACTGATACTGTGTTTTGGTTTCCTAATGTTGATTCACCATCTACTGGACTAAAAAAAGTCACTACATTTTATCGCCACGCAGAAAGAAACATGGAACACACAACTCTGGTCAATAAGCCAAATAGTAAACAGAAAAACAAGGACATTTCCCTTATTTATAAGACTTTCAAATTTTTTTATTTTACTTAATTCCATTTAGATTGACGACGGCACGCCATTCCTCCAACTCTAGAGCCGAAAGAAGCGCTTCCAGATAAAACACAGTTTGGCGCGGTTGCATCTGTCACGTTTTTTTTTTCTTAAAGGGACACACACGGTGCGTTTGAGGGACACAGTATCACAGGGCATTGATGCTCCAGTATCATTTGACCCATTACTTACATATCTGATATGTGGCGTCTGTCACGTCACCAACTGCAGTGGCAGTGCATTTGTAAACAGACGCAAAAAGGCATGTTCCCAGACGGGCTTACTAAGAGCACATTTTTATTCAATATGTCAGCATTTTAGGTTTTGACTGACACATTTCAAATACACGATTATGACTGTAGCATAATACTGGACCCTTAATCATGTTTTGAAACACTTATCTTTTTGGATGAGTTAAACTTCACTGAGTAGTCTTTTATTTTTTAGAAAACCATGAAAAAAGAATCTGCATTTCACGGTAGTAGATTTGCACAAATCGTATTGTCATATGTATATATGTGTATATATATATATATATATATATATATATATATATATATATATATATATATATATACATATATATATACATATATATATATACATATATATATATATATATATATATATATATATATATGTATATATATATATGTATATATATATGTATATATATATATATATATATATATATATATATATATATATATGTATATAAAAACTGATATCACCGATAGCAAATGCAATGGTTTGGTGAACTGATTAACACAAGGTTGTCAATTCCAACAACATAATTACTTTTTTTTTTTTACATTGAATTAAATGTTTAAAGCTATTTTTTTTAAAACATATACTAAATAAAATCAGACCTAAAGGTATTTTTTGGCTTTGCCACACCACTTGTTTGTACTAATTACTACTACGCTTACACCTACAGTATATATATATAGACAATTCTTTGTTGCCATAGTGATAAGACATACTGTACACGCAGGCTGCGAGATTGTTACAAACTGTAAAGTTGAAAAGTCTTGCCTATATCTATGAATAAAAGATAGTGGATATAATGTACATGTTATTTTACTGAATAACTACTAGGGGTGCAAAAAAAAAAACGATTCCCAATCCAAATTGTGATTCTAATTCCTTCTGATTCTAAATAGATTCATAATTTTCAAAAATGGATACCAACAAAATATACATATATATATATTTATTTTTTTTAAACAATACGTGTTTTGAAATACATTTTAAGCAATCTCTGTGCAAACCAGAAGGATCTTTTGTAACCTGTAACGTGTGTTGATAAAGTTTCAATATAAATACTGCATTGCACCAAATAATATATTGCATGAATCGTGTTGACTCGAAAATAGATTTTGAATATAAACGTCGCACCATGAATTGGATCAAATATTTAAATGCCCGAATATTCACTCCCAATAACTACATCAGAAGTTTGATTTCATAAAAGTCTTAATCTGACCGCTTGGGCAAGTGAACAAACTATTGCGATCACTTTATAACAACAAACAGTGCAATTGACAGCAGTGTTTTTTTAGTTTGTTGCATAGCATCAAGGAATGACATCACATTTGTAATATTGAATCAAGTTAGCCTCATCTTATAATGACATAAATATTATAGAATTACTTAATTATAATTTATTATTGTTTTTTATTGTACTTATTGTATGGAAAATTAGTACAATATGATATTTAAGTACTGCACATTTTATAAATATTAATTTTAATGGGATCTCGATCGCTCAACATTATGAATTCCTGTTATTGGTGGCAAAAGGAGTTTATTTAGTGCTGTAGCACCGAGACAACAGTGCCTCTGCTGGCCGCAGTCAAGTTTTGCACTCCATGTTACCATTCTAAAAACCTGACACAATGGTTAACACTTACATATAGGCTTCTCAGAAGCATTTAGTAGGATGATTCATAAAAAGCTTAGCACTGGCATGTTCAAGTTGTTTTTCAGTAGTGCTGGAAATGCTACACAAATGCTATTTTTTCCATCATTTTAAAGTCATAAATATAGAGTATATTACAAGGGCGTACAGTTTTTAGAATATTCTTAAAAAAAAAAAAAACGGTGTTTCAAGTAACACAGTGCATCACTTTTTGTTTGAAATCCTACTAAAAGTACTCAACCACACTATACTTGGAGACTCTTCCACTATCCAGCACAAAGTGAAGATTTTGCCTATTCATTGCTTTGGACCCACTCCACTGATGTTTAACTCATCCACTGAGATTTTTGTATAGCTAAATTGTCTTTGTAATCCTTCTCTCACAGCAGTCAAGCAACCTCATTGCAAGCTGCGCCAGCTTGGTGAGTATTTGGCTGAACTCTGTTAGGGATACGGAACGGTGACGAGGGGAAACAAAACATTTGCGACCCTAAAGCCTCTGAAAGAGCACCAAGATGAAAGTGGTACCACCTCCATGGCCGACAGGCCAGCACCGCAGGTTTGAAGCTGGTGTGTACGTGAGTTTGTATATTTATGTTCTTTGCACTCAATGCATTGACGTAGAGCACCTTCACTTCACTACACATGAGTAAAGTGTGTTTTTGGTGGTGGTATGTAATGTGGAGACTGTAACGAATGCAAAAAACAGCAGAAGACATCAGTTTAAGGTCCTTTGGAGGTGGAAGTTTGTGTGTGTGTATGTGTGTGTGTGTGAAGATGTACAGTACACACATCCTGCACTAGCAAGTGTGTAAGTCAGCAAGGTAGCACCTGGGGAGCAAGATTAGCTTGTAGTTTAAATGGAATCAAGGGATGAAGCTGTTAGCAGTGTGTGTGTGTGTGTGTCTGGTCATCTGTTTCTTCTGCCTCAGCCAACCTTCATGTACAAGCTCTGAACTATGTGTGCCACAAATGTGTGTGTGTGTGTGTGTGCGTGTGTGTGTGCGTGTGTGTGTGTGTGTGTGTGTGTGTGTGTGTGTGTGTGTGTGTGTGTGTGTGTGTGTGTGTGTGTGTGTGTGTGTGTGTGTGTGAGAAAGAGAGAGAATGTAGTTGTGTGATTAGTTGCAGGCAAAGTATTCCTTTAGAGGGGCAAAGAGGTGCCTGATGACAGGTACGCTCCAGGAACGCCCCAACAGCCTTTGCCTGGCCAGACGACTCATGTTGGACACGTCGGTGTAGTGGACAGGGAAACCGAAAACCCTGCATACACACACATACACGTCATCATTTTTTACAATGCACAGCATACAACTGGATTTTCAGTAATACTGTGGTTAATATTTTAAGAGTACACAAAAGGTGTCTTTTTATGCTAAATTGACTTAAAGGCCTACTGAAACCCACTACTACCGACCACTCAGTCTGATACTTTATATATCAATGATGAAATATTAACATTGCAACAGATGCCAATACGGCCTTTTTAGTTTACTAATTTGCATATTTAAATTTCCCGCAGAGTTTCCTGTTGAAAACGTCGCGGAATGATGACGCGTGCACGTGACGTCACGGCCTGTCAGGAAATACTAGCGCAGCACCATTTGGGGCTAAAAGTCGTCTCTTTTCATCGCGCAATTACACAGTATTCTGGACATCTGTGTTGCTGAATCTTTTGCAAATTGTTCAATTAATAATGGAGAAGTCAAATTAGAAAGATGGAGTTGGAAAGCTTTTAGCCTTTAGCCACGCAAACACACGGTGATTCCTTGTTTAAAATTCCCGGAGGTGAAGCTTTACTATGGATCAGAGCGGTCAAATGAACATGGTTCCCGACCACTTGTCGATCGGCAGGTTTCGGTGAGAAAATTGTGTTAAAAAGTCGCCTCTTACCGGAGATCTGTGGAGTTTGCGCCGTCCTTGTATCTGCCGTGACTTCCCTCAGACACTGGCCTCAAGACACCAGCGGACACACCCCTCCGACTATCAGGTACTATTTAACTCACTAAAACACTAGCAACACAACAGAAAGATAAGGGATTTCCCAGAATTATCCTAGTAAATGTGTCTAAAAACATCTGAATCCGTCCCAATGTAATCGCCTTTTTTTTTTTTACTTTATTTATTTATTTTTTCTAGTCCTTTGCTATCAATATCATCATCCACGAATCTTTCATCCTCGCTCAAATTAATGGAGAAATTGTCGTTTTCTCGGTCCGAATAGTTCTTGCTGCTGGAGGCTCCCATTATAAACAACGTGAAGATGTGAGGAGCCCTCACCCTTGTGACGTCATCGTCTGCGACTTCCGGTACAGGCAAGGCTTTTTTATCAGCACCAAAAGTTGCAAACTTTATCGTCAATGTTCTCTACTAAATCCTTTCAGCAAAAATATGGCAATATCGCGAAATGATCAAGTATGACACATAGAATGGACCTGCTATCCCCGTTTAAATAAGAAAATCTCATTTCAGTAGGCCTTTAATGTAATTAAAGAATGATGAAAGGAAGAGCTTAACGTTTTACATTTTTTTCCAAAATGGCTAAACTAGCGTTGTTGTTAAATATGAATGTATTGTTACCACTCTAGCTAACATAGCTATGCTATAGTACGGTTGAAGTGGATATTTCATTTAGAAAAGCATTCATGACAAATATATTTTCGGTAAAGACTCACCTTTTAGACAAGCAGTATGGTTATAGTGTAAGTTTACTCCGAACTAGCATACACTTACACTATAATACATCACACAAGTAGCCCACTGAAAAGGTAAAAAAAAATATGTATGCTCCCACAAGCATGTTTTTCTACCTTTAATTACTTTTATATATCTATAATTATTATGTCTTTATTCTTATACAAACTCAATCATATTTTATCTACTTGTCTTAAGTTTAGATACCTATATATTTTCTTTCAAGTCTATGTATACTTTTCCTTCTAAAAACTACAATACTAATTATGTTTTTAAAAAGACTAGCTGTGCTAATGTTGCTAACATACGTATGTGTCTTCCTGTCCAACTCATTGATGTTACATTGTTGTATCTGATGCACGGCACCCTATTATGTTGCGCATAGGTAAACAGTGGATAAGGTCCACAATAGCGCTTCTTGGAGCCACATACTCTGTCGGACAATAACACACACACACAAAACTGACCTCTTTCCTATAGGGCTTACTACAAAATGTTGGGCAACACACTTTCAATACTTCAATACATTATTGTAGGATCTCGGAAACGTTTTGAATTTCATTCTATATGTATGTGTAACATATATATATACAAACCCCGTTTCCATATAAGTTGGGAATTTGTGTTAGATGTAAATATAAACTGAATATAATGATTTGCAAATCCTTTTCAACCCATATTAAATTGAATGCGTTACAAAGACAATATATTTGATGTTCAAACTCATAAACTTTATTTTTATTTTTCAAATAACAATTTGAAATGTGGACTCGTCAGACCACAGAACACTTTTCCACTTTGCATCAGTCAATCTTAGATGATCTTAGGCCCAGAGAAGTCGGCGGCCTTTCTGGATGTTGTTGATAAATGGCTTTCGCTTTGCATAGTAGAGCTTTAACTTGCCCTTAAAGATGTAGCGGCGAACTGTATTTAGTGACAGTGGTTTTCTGAAGTGTTCCTGAGCCCATGTGGTGATATCCTTTAGAGATTGATGTCGGTTTTTGATAAAGTGCCGTCTGAGGGATCGAAAGTCACGGTCATTCAATGTTGGTTTCCGGCCATCCCGTTTATATGGAGTGATTTCTCCAGATTCTCTGAACCTTCTGATGATATTATTGACCGTAGATGTTGAAATCCCTAAATTTGTTGCAAATGCACTTTGAGAAACGTTGTTCTTAAACTGTTTGACTTTTTGCTCACGCAGTTGTGGACAAAGGAGTGTACCTCGCCCCATACTTTCTTGTGAAAGACTGAGCATTTTTTGGGAAGCTGTTTAATACCCAATCATGGCACCCACCTGTTCCCAATTAGCCTGCACACCTGTGGGATGTTCCAAATAAGTGTTTGATGAGTATTCCTCAACTTTATTAGTATTTATTGCCACCTTTCCCAACTTCTTTGTCACGTGTTGCTGGCATCAAATTCTAAAGTTAATGATTATTTGCACACAAAAAAAATGTTTATCAGTTTGAACATCAAATATGTTGTCTTTGTAGCATATTCAACTGAATATGGGTTGAAAATGATTTGCAAATCATTGTATTCCGTTTATATTTACATCTAACACAATTTCCCAACTCATATGGAAACAGGGTTTGTAAAAAAATAAATATATATATATATATATATATATATATACATATACAGGACTGTCGCAGAAAATTAGAATATTGTGATAAAATCCTTTATTTTCTGTAATGCTGTATTGTCATACATTCTGGTTTTATTACACATCAACTGAAATATTGCAAGCCTTTCATTATTTTAATATTGCTGATTATGGCATACAGCTTAAAGGCCTACTGAAACCCACTACTACCCACCACGCAGTCTGATAGTTTATATATCAATGATGAAATATTAACATTGCGACACATGCCAATACGGCCTTTTTAGTTTTCTAAATTACAATTTTAAATTTCCAGGGAGTTTCGTCTTCGAAACGTCGTGTAATAATGACGTGTACGCTTGACGTCACAGGTTTTTAGGAAGTAAGAGCGCTGCGCACACACACAGCTAAAAGTCGTCTGCTTTAACGGCATAATTATACAGTATTTTGGACATCTGTGTTGCTGAATCTTTTGCAATTTGTTCAATTAATATTGGAGAAGTCACAGTAGAAAGATGGAGTTGGGAAGCTTTAGCCTTTAGCCACACAAACACACAGTGATTCCTTGTTTAAAATACCTGGAGGTGAAACTTTCCTAAGGATCAAGCCAACATGGATCCCTACCAAATGTCAACTAGCAGGTTTCGGTGAGAAAATTGTGGTTAAAAAGTCAGCTCTTACCGGAGAAGAGCTGAGCTTGTGCCGTCCATAGCTGCCGTCGACTCCCCTGAGACACTGCGTGTCAACACACCCGTGGAGACACCCTTCCGAATATCAGGTACTATTTAACTCACTAAAACACTAGCAACACAATAGAAAAATAAGGGATTTCCCAGAATTAACCTAGTAAACGTGTCTAAAAACATCGGAATTCGTCCCAATGCAATCGCGTTTTTTTTTATTTTTTACTTTTTTTTTTTCCTAGTCCATTACTATCAATATCTTCAAACACGAATCTTTCATTCTCGCTCAAATTAATGGGGAAATTGTTGTTTTCTCGGTCCGAATAGCACTTTTTGTTGAAGGCTCCCATTAATAATAATGTGAATATGTGAGGAGCCATCACACGGGTGACGTCATCGTCTGCGACTTCCGGTAGAGGCAGGGCATTTCTCTTAGCACCGAAAGTTGCGAACTTTATCATGGATGTTCTCTACTAAATCCTTTCAGCAAAAATATGGCAATATCGCAAAATGATCAAGTATGACACATAGAATGGACCTGCTATCCCCGTTTAAATAAGAAAGTCTCATTTAAGTAGGCTTTTAAGAAAACTCAAAAATCCTATCTCAAAAAATTTGAATATTTCCTCAGACCAAGTAAAAAAGCTGTATGCCATAATCAGCAATATTAAAATAACAAAAGGCTTGCAATATTTCAGTTGATGTGTAATGAATCCAGAATGTATGACATTTTCATGTTTTTAGTTGCATTACAGAAAATAAAGGACTTTATCACAATATTCTAATTTTCTGAGACAGTCCTGTATATATATATATATATATGTATATATATATATATATATATATATATATATATATATATATATATATATATATATATATATGTATGTGTATATTTTTAATACTATCAAGGGAGAATTAAAATAATTGCAACACAGAGACACACGCACAGACACGTACTTTTCCATCTCAGTGCACCAGAGGATGTCCTCCTTGTTGTCCATGTAGACGGGGAAATGCTCGTCTTTCCCCTGCTTCACAGAGTTGGAGCGTGTCGTTATCGTACGCAACTTCTCAAACTGGAATTTGCATCCAGAACCAAACACAGACAAACAAACACACAAAAAGACACACACAAATATAGTTCTTTTTTAAATCCTATACAGTAGCTCTCATGTGGGCAATAATTAAATATAGGGCATGCTTGCCTCATACTATAGAGCAGTGGTTCTCAAACTTGTTTCACCAAGTACCACCTCAGAAAAAAAACTTGGCTCTCCAAGTACCACCATAATGACCAACATTAAAATACAGTAGCGTAGTAGGCCTCACTATTCATTAAAAACAAGGAAAAGTTTGTTTTTTTTAAGTATATTTGATATTTAGTGGCCACTGTAACATTACACACAGTTTACACAGTAACACTGTGTTTTAATTTAGGAAACTAAAACACAGCATTTTACTCAAGTGTACAACTAGATGGAGCCAATGTACCACAGTTTGAAAATCACTGCTACATAGCAAATACATGGCTTTCATTAAATATTGTTTATATTGTGGATCCACAAGCTATGGTTCATCATGCAGACAATATTCAATTCCATGAAATATATTAATATTGTTCTGATGAAAATATAATACACATACTGTACGTGCCAACACATATACACATACATGCACAAATACTGATACCTTGGCTGTGCGACCATGCTCAAGACACTCTTGCAGGTCCAGCTTGTCATTGTTCATGGGCGTCAGAGGTCTGGATTTGTAGAAAATATTGTAAATAAGTTACTTTAGGAGCAAAATGTAGTGAGAATATATATATATATATACTTTTTTTTTTATCACCTTGACATGCCAGGCAGGTTTCCCCAGAAATATCGAGCACGGTGAGCAGCGGAAACCTCCTTGGCGTCTATCATCACGGGATTGCACTAAACAAAGAGGGCTTGTTCATAATGTTTGAATACACTCAGCATTAAATGAACCTTCCCAATCTAAATTTAACAGTCTATTATTGATGTTACAGTTTGAAGTGGAATAAAACAGAATTGGTTACCTTAGTTAGGAATATGATATAAATGTATGCAATGCAATTTTTTTGTTTAGTGATAGTACATGTTCAATCTAAGCGGTAATCTGATCTGGTGATTGAAAAGATCACAATACTGTAGAACAGGAGTCTGCAACCCGTGGCTCTGGAGCCACATGCGTCTCTTTCATTAATCCGCCGTGGCTCCCATTGGCTTTGAAACCGAATGTCAACAAATAATGGTTACTTGATCTATTATATTTAATTTTATTTAGTTAGTTCATTTGAATTCAACAGTTGTTATTTTGGAGGATTCTGGGATCTTGTCATAGGAAAAATAAAACACATTTGAATATATTGTCGATAAAAATGTATGTCACAACCCTTATGCGACATCCCTTGCTGCCATGAAATTGAATTGTTTTTAGCGGTCAACACCTAGCAATGGATGGATTAAAAAAGAGAAACATTCAATTTACTTACATTTTTATTAATTTGCTCTTTTTATTGATGTCTAGGTAGTTGTTTTCAATTTTTTGTCAAATGAATATGCCGCAGTCGTATGCCTTCAGAATATTGGAATGCGTGGATTTTTATTTTTTCATTCATTAATAAGTAAGGAACAGTGTATTTTGTTTCTATTGTTCAAAATAATTTGATGATTTGCTTCGTTATACCCAGAAATAAATCAAATAAGTGTTTGATTTCATAAGTCCCACAGCCCACGTGTAAGGAAAGTAAAAGTGGTGTTATCGTCATTTTAGGAATCTAACAGACTTTGTGGCTCTAGGTGGTTTTTATTTGGGGGGAAATGAGCTCCAATGGCTCTTTGTATGCTGAAGGTTGCCGACCCCTGCTGTAGAACCACAAATAAACATCAGTGACATCTGGCGACCACAAGGGGGCAACAAAGCTAAAGCTGAGTACATTCCTTATACTTTAAATTAGAGGTCTACCTGTATGTTTTTTTCAGGGCTGATACCGATGCCAAATATTAGCAGTCAGGGATACAATGAGGAATGTACCTTTTGAACAGAAAGTGCCCTGCCTTCCGCCCGAGTGAAACTGGGATAGGACCCAGACCACCCGGAACCCAAACGGTAAAAAAAATTAAATAGAAAACATTAGTAAAAATTATTTCATGGCCTGGACTGGAATAAAAGTTCTCTACATCGCAGTAACTCACCATCTACTCATTTTCATACAATTTTGTATCCGTTTATGGATTTAATACATTGGTCTCCTTGTGATGACCCTGAAAAATAGTGAACATTTAAATAAAAACAATTCTGGGCTCCGTTATATTTGAGCCAACTTTCAAGCTGGCTTACATAATTTCTTCCTGGATGATACAGAAAGTAAGAGAACGAGTTAGCTGCTGCCTTTTCTTCTTTACTTATATTACAAGTCTCCTAGTTTTCAAGATGTTTACACAAAGTTTGGATTTTCAGCAGATATATCTTTTATGTTGTCTTAATGTCCATCCATACCTGTCGCGTTATTTGATTGAATCATGGGACGTGAAACTCGCTGCATTCCTTCACTAAGCCCACCATTTGAGTGTTGCGGATGGAGGCTTGTAGTGTGACTCTATTGCCACAGTAGTGAAAACAAACAAAACGGGACCAGGGAGACGCCAGGAAAGAAGGGAAAAAAATTGATATTCTGGCAAAATTGCAAGTTTTAAGTAAGCAGAGGAGACATACTGTAGAAAACCAGCACTGCATTGGACGGAGGGAAAAGGGGGCGTGGCCACGTGAGGACTGCGATAAACACGGCTGAGCAGACCGGAAAAGTATTTTCAAAAAGATCTCTAATAAATGTATATACTGTAGTGTATATACTATAGTGTATTTGCTGATGTAGTTGTAAAAAAAAAAAAGATAAATAATAAAAATAAAAATAAACAATTATGAAAATACGGATAGAAAAGGCAATGATATATGGCAAAATAGCACATATTTGCCCCGATTTTCGATCTCTACTTTAAATATTAACTTGTACTACTGTACTTTGTATCTTGCGTTTGTTATGGTTACGTGGTACTATTTTGCTCATCGTACCTCTAAGAAGCGTGATATGTCCCGCTTGTCACTGACTCCCATGGCGACCACATTCTCAAAGAGCCAGAAGAAAGGTCGATCGTCGCCCTCTTTTGGTCGAGCCTCATGCAACAGACGGTAGAACTCAAAAAACAGGCGACCGGTTCCCTCTGCAAAAGCACAGGAACGTTTTAATGTACAGAAATGAACACTTAACAAGGATTTTGTAATTTGAAGGTCTTCTCACCATAAAGACCCTTCCGTGCAGGGTTTACTATCGAGAGGTCATTGCAGGGACTTCCTCCTATCACCAGGTCAAATGGTCCCCACTCATCAATCTAACGTGCAAACACAAGAAGAGGAGTCATCCTGCAAAACTGCCGCATCAGCGTTTTTTTATGCCACAGAGAAAAATGGTACGCTTTTGGACAGCAGGTTAATTAGATGCGTGACAACATGGGGGCCAGCATCTGTGCGATGTACAAACCCCGTTTCCATATGAGTTGGGAAATTGTGTTAGATGTAAATATAAACGGAATACAATGATTTGCAAATCCTTTTCAACCCATATTCAGTTGAATATGCTACAAAGACAACATATTTGATGTTCAAACTCATAAACATTTTTTTTTTTTGCAAATAATCATTTACTTTAGAATTTGATGCCAGCAACACGTGACAAAGAAGTTGGGAAAGGTGGCAATAAATACTAATTAAGTTGAGGAATGCTCATCAACACTTATTTGGAACATCCCACAGGTGTGCAGGCTAATTGGGAACAGGTGGGTGCCATGATTGGGTATAAAAACAACTTCCCAAAAAATGCTCAGTCTTTCACAAAAAAGTATGGGGCGAGGTACACCCCTTTGTCAACAACTGCGTGAGTAAATAGTCAAACAGTTTAAGAACAACGTTTCTCAAAGTGCAATTGCAAGAAATTTAGGGATTTCAACATCTACAGTCCATAATATCATCAAAAGGTTCAGAGAATCTGGAGAAATCCCTCCATGTAAGCGGCATGGCCGGAAACCAACATGGAATTTCCCAACAGTCCGTGACGTCATGCGTAGACGTCAGCATTCCGCAACATTTTCAACAGGACACGTCGCGGGAAATTTAAAATTGCAATTTAGTAAACTAAAAAGGCCGTATTGGCATGTGTTGCAATGTTAATATATTTTATCATTGATATATAAACTATCAGACTGCGTGGTCGGTAGTAGTAGGTTTCAGTAGGCCTTTAAATGAAATTTCTCAGATGTCTTTAAGTGATTTTGTGTGTGGACCTTGGGAAGATAAAGCTTTGACTTACATGTTTATGGGTTACGTTGCGCACATCACCGACGTACATAATGCGTCCCTGGTGTCTGACCATGCCGACAGTGATGGAGTCTTCACACACCTCTGACGCCACATATTTGTCTACTTGGAGGCCCAGATCCTTTAGCACCAGCAAACCTACAGTATGTACATGCACAACAAAAACATAACATTCCTAGAGTATACAATGCGTTTTTATTAGCATGTTTATTATCCCAGCTATACCTGTGGCGATGCCGTCAAACAGTGATAAGACTCTGATTGGCTGCCTCTTCTCTGCTGCAACTGGAGTATACAACTTGGTTGGCTCCTGGGAGACAATGAGGACAACATGGTCAGACTCATAAAGAACTCTTTATAGCAAGCATGAAATATGGAGGGTGTTTTTGCTGAAGACCGAGACTTACAAAGTCCTGTTCATGATTGTTGGCGAAAAAATGCTGTAGTCGGCAAGGCCAGTCATCTCGACGTCGCAGTATCCCGTAGATGCTTCGTGGCCCACACATGTAACAGTTCCAGGGGTCTTCTTTGATGGCTGCCGCTGCTGAACCAGTGCCAACCAAAAGGTCTACACACTCCACGCAGAAACATCTGTATACAAACACATAAACCAGGAGGCATTCATTGATCAAATTATTAAGAATTGAATGATAAAAAAAATTCTTTATTCGGGATGCAACAGTACACTGTAAAATACCGGAGCCTGCAAGGGACAATCCGGCCTTTTTATTTGCGTTTGTGATTACTTTTGCACTGTGTGTGCACGCACACGCTTCTGTACAGGTAGCAGAAAGCCTTTCCTCGCAGTGTACTGTCCAGGCACAAGTGTGCCTCTGTCCCTCCTCACATCATACAGAAGAAAATTAAAACATTTTATAGACAGCACTAGCTTAGAATTTAACAGACAACAACTTAAAGAAGCACCGGCTTTGTTCAAATCTGTTGAATGTTCCTCGCGAGAGACAGCGTTACCTCAACAAATTTCGCCCACAATGCATAGTTGCAAGTATATGACTGAACTTTTGGACCTAGACTGGGAGATTAAATTTACCTACTTAAATAATCAGATGAATAAAACCAATTCATATTTAAACATTTTAATTACACTTATTATGTATGTGTTTGCTCTGTTTGAACTCTTCATGTATACAAAAAAACTTCTACAGATAGTTTTTGTGTTTTGCCAAAATTGTGGATAAAAAACTATTACTGAAAGGATAATTGAACTTGTTTTTTCCTGGCACTGCATTTTGTATTGTTTTACATTTAAAACACTTCCTTTAAGGTCTACATAAAATGTAATCAAAGTGCTTCGTTCAAAATTTTAGATAAGATTGTTTTACAGACACTCATCAAGCTGTTTTCTGACTGTCTCTTCAGAATGGACTATTTAGTGGGCGGACTTTTTTAAGTACCGAAATCTCTCCTCATTTCCTTTCCTTCATTTGACTGTGTCTTCTTCTCGTCAGCCAGGTTGTAGTTTTTAGCGCTTCCATATTGAGTCTACTGACAGATCTAAGTTAGAACCATACGCATACTTTGTAATAAAAATGGCAACAGCGGAGGATGCATGTGGATGTACGAGCCAGTCTGCCCCACAACAAGATAGAGAAAAATAAGAAACTTGGTAACTACAACTGAATAAAAATGGCGGACTCGTGCAAAGCTTTTCGAGTAAACCTCTACCATATATTTAGACATCCGCTGATGTAACTTAAGCAAAATACGTCACTAAAGTCTCAGGATGCGGCGTTTTGTTGGCGGTCTTATTTTCATGCCTTCACTACAACAGCGTCTTCTCCCTGCCATAGCGAATCCAGACAGATTGTTTTATATCAATCAATGCAATCAATCAATGTTTATTTATATAGCCCCAAATCACAAATGTCTCAAAGGACTGCACAAATCATTACGACTACAACATCCTCGGAAGAACCCACAAAAGGGCAAGGAAAACTCACACCCAGTGGGCAGGGTTAATGTTTTATAGTATTCAGTACACTAGTGATATTTGGTTCCCTGCAAAAAAAGCAGATTTTTTTTCTGGCAAGCAAAAATATAGAGGCATTTTTGGTAGGAGAAAGAAGTTATTCTCCATAAACACAAAAAATTTACCGAAAATGAACCGACCGATGGTCCAAAAACCGAGGTACAGTGTACTTGTGGGTTACCTGTACTGTTTCACCCCTATTATCCATACAGTGCACCCAGTAAGTATTCACAGCACTTCACTTTTTCTACTTTTGATGTATTACATGCTTATTCCAAGATTGAATACATTAATTTTTGCCCTCAACATTAAACATTGATACTCCTGAATGATAATGTGAAAAGGTTTTGTTATTTTTAATCTCCATCCATCCATCCATATTTTTAATTTAACAAATTTATTAAAAATAAAAAAACATATCTACATAAGTATTCACAGCCTTTGCTCAATATTTTGTTGATGCACCTTTGACAGAAAGTATGGCCTCAAGTCTTTCTGAATACGATGCCACAAGCTTGGTACACCTATCTTTGGGCAGTTTCGCTCTTTCCTCTTGCAGCACTCTTAAGCGCCATCAGATTGGATGAGGAGCATTGCTTTTCATCCAGGATGTCTCTGTACATTGCTACATTCATCTTAGTCTAGTCAGGGAGGTGACCAAGAACCCAATTGTTGCTCTGTCAGAACTACATAATTTCTATGTGGAGAGAATTTAGAACCTTCCTGAAGGACAACCATCTCTGTAACAATCCACCAATCAAGCCTGTGTGGTATAGTGGCCAAACAGAAGCCATTTCTAGGTAAAATGTTTGCCAACATGCACCTGAAAGACTCTCAGGCCATGAGAAACTAAATGTTCTGGCCCGATGAGACAAAGCTTGAACTCGTCGATGTGAATGCCAGGCCTCATGTTTCTCTACAGTGAAGCATAGCGGTGGCAGCATCATGCTGTCGAGATTTTTTTTAGCGGCAAGAACTGGGACACTCGTAAGAACAGATGGAAAGATAAATTCAACAATGTACAGAGACATTCTGGATGAAAACCAATGCTTCCCAACCAATCTGATGGCGCTTGAGAGGTGCTGCAAAGAGGAATTGGCAAAACTGCCCAAAGATAGGTGTGCCAAGCTTGTGGCATCGTATTAAAAAAGACTAAAGGCTGTAATTGCTGCCAAAAGTGCATCAACAAAATGTTGAGCAAATACAATGAATACTTATGTACATGTGTTTTTTATTTTTAATAAATTTGCAAAAATGTTTAAAAAAACATTTTCACGTTGTCATTATGGGGTATTGTCTGTAGAATTTGAGGAAAATAATGAAGTGATTCTATTTTAGAATAAAGCTGTACCAAAACAAAATGTGGAAAAAGTAAAGCGCTGTGAATACTTTCCGGGTGCACTGTACATCTATCCATTAATCAATGATGTTAAAGAAATTTTCATCTAGACATGACTATAGTAACCAACTGTGATTAAGGGCATTGATCCTGCAAATCTGCCAATAAATTCATCACAATTTGCGATAAAAGTAGGTGTCATGTTAATGTTCATTCATTCATTTCTACCACTTATCCTCTAGATGGTCATGGGTGAGCTGGAGCATATGCCAGCTGACTTTGGCTAAGTGGCTAAGAACCCCAGACTGGTCACCTGTCAATGACATGACCAATTGGCTACCAAAAGAAAAGCGGCCAACTGACCTACAGCAGTTGTTGTTGCCACACATGAGCACCTCCCTGCCTCCACAGCAGATGGTGCAGTAGGACTGGTAGCCGTCGTCGTCATACTGGTAAGCACACTCCAGAAAGGAATTCTACAAAAAAAAAAAACATATGTGTTGAAACACTCTCACATTTTTACATGTCTATTCTCTATTATGCAAGCAGTGCACCTTTTAAAGTGAGACTTTTGTTTAATAAAATGAACCAGAAAATCCTCTAAAAAAACACCCCACCCTTATTCCTGGGTTCATCATCTTACTTTGCAGCCTTGGCACATTGCTCCCATGAAGAGAGGATGCTCCAAGGAGACGTTGAGGCTTCCACAGGAGATACAGATGTCTAACAAAAGACAAACATAAAGAAGCAGGAGCTCACAATGCAAGTTTGCTATTTAAAATACATATACATAAGTACGTAATACATAGTAATTGACTGTAATTGTTGTAAGGAAATAAAACTTACAAAAATACTTTATAACAGGTATTTTCAATTAAATATATTTCCAGAAAGTGAGAGACAGGAGGGCCGTACTTCTCCTTTCATTATTAGTCCTATTTTGTATATTCCGGAGAACTAGTAGACATTTGATTTTCAGAATTACAAGAGTGCTCTGCGGTTTTTAAGGACCTTCTGCAAAAAAGAGGGCCAAAGATCAACAGCACTCGAGTGTTTTTAGGAATCTGCTGCAAAAAATGTGAATCTCTCACAATGGAACCAGTTGAAAAGCCGATATAATAAAAACAATAGAGGACCTAAAATGGAACCTTGGGGTACACTACTAGTAAAACAAAATAAGTTGAATATATGACAAATGACTGCCTCTGAAGTAAACAAGCTACAGCAACACCTTAGTTACATGAATCACATGACAAAAACTGCCAAAAAGAAGCAAACATAAATGGGTGCCTTGAGGAATGCCTCAGTTATCTAAATCACAAGTTTGGACCCCAGTGTTTTGATTGCTGGCAAGATAAAACTGCAAATGCAATGCAAGGATCTGTTGATGTGTTTACAATAGGGATGTAATGGTATTGTACATACTGCGGTATGTATGACGGTATCAAACAAACACTTTGTGAGTGTAGTGTAGTTTTTGTCTTGCTTTTTAACATTGGCCGGGTCTGTAAACAAACTACATCTCCCAGAATTCTTGGCGTAGCATGGGACCTGCAAGGTGGGGACGTTGAACGCAGTAAGCTGGAAGGGAAGTGTGTTTGTACTCCGAGTAGACAAAAGGAGTTGTTTGTTGGATATTAAATCTCTCTATAACTGGTTGAGTTATGTTGCTAACAAACAGACAAACAAGCCCAGGCCAAAACATAACCTTATAAACCGTCACACTGAAAATACATTTTAAGCCAGCGAAGCCAAAAATCAGTTTGTGATGTATTTACATTATCAAAAGCTATGTTGTTTTTTCCAGACTGACAAAAAAACTAACACTGTAGAGGACACAGTTTTCCATAATGTAAAAGTTGAATGACACTAAACTGTACATTATTGTTTTAGGCTTGTTATACTGGATATTTTCATTGTTACTTTAAAGACATCAACTCTGTGTTATTCTTTTAAATATTTGCTTGAAGCAGTACATGTTCCTTATCAATTGTTTGTAGTATTAAATATGACAGGAACCTTTTAAAGCCCTATTTAAGAATGTTCAGTTTTGGTTGATTTTACAAGAAGACGACCACATTTCCCATGATTACTAGCACATTTAGCGTCATACTGACATGATGTCCGCTGCAATATTGGCACAAACATTATGTCTCTAATGGTTATGCTGATGTTAAATACCAGACGCTATCAAGAAATGATCTTGGATTACGCTACCAACATGAAGCTACTACCAAGAATGTATTGGGCGGATGTAGGTCCGAATCAAAGACAGACCGGCGGGAGATTTTTTTCTAAGGAACTAGTCGTGAAAATATCACACTGGTGGCTATTTGCTGCTACCACATAAATTTTTGATAGATAAAATTAGCATTATAATTTTTTTGAGCATATAAAATTACTTACTTGTCCATCAGGAACAGAGCCAAGGCAGCATTGATCTGAAATTCCTCGTCTTTGAGCTCACGCCAGCATGTGAAAGCCAGGTTTATCCTGACTGTCCTTCTATCCGGGTAAGCTCCGATTTCCTATTTTTGTCTCCTCTGACAAAACTTTTTGTTTCTTTTTGTTGTTTTTTTTTTTTTGCGGCTTCAGCTATGATTGCACGTAAGCGTTCGCATCGACCGCCGTGTTTTTAACGAAAGGGGAAGTGATGTATGCCGTAAAGCGAGTCAGCACATTTGCAGTTTTTTGTGTTTCCTGCCACCCTCCTCAATGTTGCTAAGTGCCACTAAAGCGATACAAACCCTCTCAGGGCATTATAGAGGTGTCATTCACCTTGATGTATCATCTCAAAAGTTATGAAAATATTTTATGAAGGTTGAAAATTTACTTAGTGCTGCTTTAACATTATGTTTGTGTTCAAATACAGTAAGTGTGTTCATCCTTAATATTCCTGACACTTTATTTTACACACAATGGCATTTTTACAAAGGTTTTTTTTTTCAGACATACACTGCAATGATATCGTACCGTGGCTTTATTACCACAATAATATCATACCTTGAGATTTGATACCGTTACATTCCTAGTTTACAGTGGTACAAGGTCCTCCATACAACAGGAGCACTCTAGTGTTTGCGTTATATTTAATCTGCTGCAAAAATGTTTGTCGCCCAAGTTTTTAACTGAATTTGGGGGCCAGTAAAGTGTCAGTGCTGGATTTGGACCCGGGCCATAAGTACATTATTGATGCTTCAGAATTATAATAATGAACTAATATGGCAATATTGTTTTAAGATGAGTAATAATAGCTTACCACTTACCTTCTATGTTCCGGGTTTTCTGTTTAATCTCCTGTATAAGCCTCTCTAGAAAAACAAAAACAAAACATTTTATAGGATGTATAATAAATCATATAATACTATGTATTTTTTATAATATAATGCAAGTACAAGATAACTGATGTATGTCACACAGACTTCAATTCTTTGTCACATGACAGTAATCCATACACTTCAATGGGCAAAATGCTCATTAAAAGAAGTATAGTAAACAATTTCTGTTCTATTACAGGCTCGTAGTTAATTTCACAATAAATGAATGTTCACCTCTGGTTCCTTCATCGATCACCTCTCTTATCTTGACTTTTTCAACTGCATTCTTGCGGGGTTTCTTAGCAGGGGGAGGAGTGTACGCCGCCTCTGGTTCTGTCCACATTTCAGAGTAGACGTCTTTGTATGGATTCTGCTCGTCTGCGGGGACCAGCAGATATGACATAAGTATGACTTCTATCGTAAGTGTGTGCGTGTGTGTGGGTGAGGGGAAGACGCGTGTACCCTCAGGAGGGTCCAATGACTGTGGGCCATTGGGTAAGAACCCCTTCATGGCCCACTCTATCATCTGTCTCGTCTGAAGTTCCACCCCTTCCGCATCATCGCTCGGGTCACAGGAAGGAGTAGGCCGTCCTGCTCGCACACTTGCTACCTGCAGACAAACGCATACGATACACTGTTAAAAAAAAAAAATCCACACAATTTACGGTAAAATAGCTATGGATGCCAGAAATTCACCGAAAAAATATACAGTCACAATGTATAGGACATTACGGTATGTTAATTTTAAATCTGTTGATTTATTGTTTCGGCTTAACTATGAAATAACTATGAAAAATATAATGTTCACCTAGTTACAAAAAAACTCATAGGATTCACGGTGAAATACTGGCAGCTGTGTTTGCCAGGAATTTAACGTAAAATAAATTAGGGCCCATTTTAGTGTTGCCAATCTGCCTATCCCCAGGTGCATGTCTTTGGAGGTGGGAGGAAGCCGGATTACCCGTAGAGAACCCACACAGTCACGGGGAGAGCATGAAAACTCCAGACAGATTTAACCCTAGCCTGGGAATCGAACCCAGGACTTTCTCATTAGGAAGCACGAGCACTAACCCCTCTCCCTTGTGCTGCCCTGTCACCAATACTAGTATCTGCAAAATGCCTGTTTTTTCAAGACATGTGAGCGGGACACGAGTACTGTAACTTGAAAGTATTTGTACAACCTTTCACTGTACAACTCACAACATGGACTTCCGCAACATGTGCCTTTAAGTGAGCTATTAAAAACCAGCTTCAGTGCTCCATATCTGTTAAATAGCTGTTTGCAACCAGTTCCAACAATTAAACTCCAAAGCGTGGTGCATTTCGATACAGTTTACAATGAAGCACACAGACATCACCCCTCAATGTCTGAAACGACTTGTAAAAATATTTGTAAATACAAGAAAACATGTTGTTAGCCAAAAGTTAATTAGGCTAATGCTTTAAAATAAACCTCTAAAACAATTAAGGTATGCTCCATCCATCCATCCATTTTCTACCGCTTATTCCCTGTTTGGGGTCGCGGGGGGCGCTGGCGCCTATCTCAGCTACAATTGGGCGGAAGGCGGGGTACACCCTGGACAAGTCGCCACCTCATCGCAGGGCCATTAAGGTATGCTGTAAATTTAAATATACAATCTGCAAAATATTTAATTTAGACAGAATAATACTGCAAATGTTAGAGTACTTGCATGCTTGTGACATTACAGTATTTGTAAATGCATTGTCCAATTTTTCATTATTTTCCCAGTGAAGTAATGTGTTTTCTATGTATTATAACCATATTAAATTAGGCTATCAACTGTTTATTGGTTTGGAGGAATCCACTGCATTTGCTAATGTGATAAACTGTTTTTAATTTTACGGTGTTTTACTGTTGCTATTTAGCAGTTGCTTGCCGTAGTTTTTACGGTCATTTTGTTACAGAATAAGTTGGAACATGCGTGAAAAGAAGTTAGAAAAAAAGAAAGAAAAGTTCAACAAAAAATGTCCTTCCCCTTAATTATTTAGCATAAAAGCAGCATGCAGGCTGATGTGCATACACTGTTTGTTGTGGAGATGACTTAGAATATGAAACCGGCACCTGCAGAGCCTCAAAGATGGCTTTCCGGTACATAGGCTGTTTGTTGTAGGTTGGCTGGTGGAAGGCAGATGAAAAAGAGCTCAGCAGCATCAGCTTCTCCACACATACCTGGAAGCAGAGGCAAAGACGATGACATAGTGTGAATGAGTCCAGAATAGCCCTTTGAGACACTGTGATTCAGTGTCTCAAAGGGCTAACATTGATTGATACCTCAGAAGTCCCATTTTACTCCCTTAAACAGTATTTTCAAAGAGTAGAAGCACTTTGACGTCCAATGCGGAACCACTGAATCCCACTAAACATCAGCCCTTTTTGGTACTCACCACAGAAAATTTGCCATCTCCAAACCACATGACCCAGCGGGTACCGTCAGCGGCTCGACTACGGCCACTCATCCACCAGGAAACAATCCTGCCGGGCCACCAGGAGAATCCTCGCAGCTTCCCAAACACCAGCGTACCGATGCCAAAGCCCCTACCATCCTGTGGTAGACATCCATCAAGAACATGGAAATATATTATATCGTGCATTTTATTCTCAGGCTTTTAGAAACTACAGTAGAAGCAGAAAATTACATTAAAAATGTAACTTTTGATGTTGTCTGCTTTTTTTTTTAATGCCTACCCTTCAAAGACTTTAAAGTCTTCAAAGACATAGAAGTATTAAATTATGGCAAAGATGAAAATGTGGTGAAAACTATATACCAGGGCTATTTAACTTCAGTGTCTTAGAGGCCACATTTCCAGAAAGCTAAGGACTAGGCAGCCTGTTTTCTCCCTTTGCTAAAAGTCTTATTTTGTACATTCCTGAGTCAGTGTCCTCTACAGTGGACATTTAATTTTTGGTGTCTTTATTTTATTTTTTTAAATAACAGTGTAAAAATATTACCATACAATTTACAGTGGTTTTTACATTGTATAAATTGGAAAATGATACTGCTGTTATTTTTACCATACAATTCTGGCGCCTAAGATGCCAGTTTTTTTCCGTAAAATTGACAGTTGATTTCACAGCACATTAAAATAAATGTAAATATATGTACCACTATCATTGTTACTTTGTTGAAAGTACAATTTTGGCGACAGTTTGTTTGTGTTTAAAGGGCTACTGAAATGAGATTTTCTTATTCAAACGAGGATAGCAGGTCCATTCTATGTGTCATATTTGATCATTTTGCGATATTGCCATATTTTTGCTGAAAGGATTTAGTAGAGAACATCGACGATAAAGTTTGCAACTTTTGGTCGCTAGTAAAAAAGCCTTACCTTTACCGGAAGTATGTGCGCGTGACGTCACCGTTGTGAGGGCTCCTCACATCCTCACATTGTTTATAATGTGAGCCACCAACAGTAAGAGCAATTCAGACCGAGAAAGCGACAATTTCCTCATTAATTTGAGCGAGGATGAAAGATTCGTGGATGAGGATATTGATAATAAAGGACTAGAAAAAAATAAATAAAATAAAAAGTGACAGCTCCGTCGGCGGCAGTGTGAGCGTTTCAGATGTAATTAGACACATTTACTAGGATAATTCTGGAGGATCCCTTATCTGCTTATTGTTTTAATAGTGTTTTATTGAGATTGTAAAGACATACCTCAAAGTCGGATGGCTGCGGTGAACAGGTCAGTGTCTCAGAGATAAGCCGAGGAGCCAAGCTCACAGCTGCCTTTTTTGACAGCTACTGCAGGAGGACGCATAATCCATTGATGTCTCCGGTAAGATATATATCACAATTTTCCCATCCAAAAACATGCTGGTTGACGTAGAGAAACATGTTCGCTTGACCGCTCTGTTCCATAGTAAAGCTTCACAACAAACAAAGAAACATCTGCTGTGTCTCTGTGCTAAAGACAGCTGCAATACACCAATTTCCAACAACAGCATTGTTCTTTATAGTCTCCATTATTAATTGAACAAATTGCAAAAGATTCAGCGACACTGATGTCCAAAATACTGTGTAATTATGCAATGAAAAGAGACGACTTTTAGCCGTAAGTGGTGATGAGCTAATATGTCCCCTCCAACCAATAACGTCACAAACACACGTCATCATTCCGCGACATTTTCAGCAAGAAACTCCACGGGAAATTTAAAATTGCAATTTAGTAAACTAAACCGGCCGTGTTGGCATGTGTTGCAATGTTAATATTTCAGCTACAACGGGGTTCTATTAACACTGACACGACGGGGTTCTATTAACACTGACACGATTGTATATACGGCGGATACTGCCCTCCAAAATACTTTCTCTCGTTTTGAGGAAATAACATTAGAGGAATTGTTACAACGTGTAAATGGAATAAAACAGACAACATGTTTACTTGACCCTCTTCCTGGGAAACTGATCAAGGAGCTCTTTGTATTATTAGGTCCATCAGTGCTAAATATTATAAACTTATCACTCTCCTCGGGCACTGTTCCCCTAGCATTCAAAAAAGCGGTTATTCATCCTCTTCTTAAAAGACCTAACCGATCCTAACCTCGATCCTGACCTCATGGTAAACTACCGACCGGTGTCTCACCTTCCCTTTATTTCAAAAATCCTTGAAAAAATTGTTGCGGAGCAGTTAAATGAACACTTAGCGTCTAACAATCTATGTGAAACCTTTCAATCCGGTTTCAGGGCAAATCACTCCACGGAGACAGCCCTCGCCAAAATGACTAATGATCTATTGCTAACGATGGATTCTGATGCGTCATCTATGTTGCTGCTCCTCGATCTTAGCGCTGCTTTCGATACCGTCGATCATAATATTTTATTAGAACGTATCAAAACACGAATTGGTATGTCAGACTTAGCCCTGTCTTGGTTTAACTCTTATCTTACTGATAGGATGCAGTGTGTCTCCCATAACAATGTGACCTCGGACTACGTTAAGGTAACGTGTGGAGTTCCCCAGGGTTCGGTCCTTGGCCCTGCACTCTTCAGCATCTACATGCTGCCGCTAGGTGACATCATACGCAAATACGGTATTAGCTTTCACTGTTATGCTGATGACACCCAACTCTACATGCCCCTAAAGCTGACCAACACGCCGGATTGTAGTCAGCTGGAGGCGTGTCTTAATGAAATTAAACAATGGATGTCCGCTAACTTTTTGCAACTCAACGCCAAAAAAACGGAAATGCTGATTATCGGTCCTGCTAGACACCGAACTCTATTTAATAATACAACTCTAACATTTGACAACCAAACAATTAAACAAGGCGACACGGTAAAGAATCTGGGTGTTATCTTCGACCCAACTCTCTCCTTTGAGGCACACATTAAAAGCGTTACTAAAACGGCCTTCTTTCATCTCCGTAATATCGCTAAAATTCGCTCCATTCTGTCCACTAAAGACGCTGAGATCATTATCCATGCGTTTGTTACGTCTCGCCTCGACTACTGTAACGTATTATTTTCGGGTCTCCCCATGTCTAGCATTAAAAGATTACAGTTGGTACAAAATGCGGCTGCTAGACTTTTGACAAGAACAAGAAAGTTTGATCACATTACGCCTGTACTGGCTCACCTGCACTGGCTTCCTGTGCACTTAAGATGTGACTTTAAGGTTTTACTACTTACGTATAAAATACTACACGGTCTAGCTCCATCTTATCTTGCCGATTGTATTGTACCATATGTCCCGGCAAGAAATCTGCGTTCAAAGGACTCCGGCTTATTAGTGATTCCCAAAGCCCAAAAAAAGTCTGCGGGCTATAGAGCATTTTCCTTTCGGGCTCCAGTACTCTGGAATGCCCTCCCGGTAACAGTTCGCGATGCCACCTCAGTAGAAGCATTTAAGTCTCACCTTAAAACTCATTTGTATACTCTAGCCTTTAAATAGACTCCCTTTTTAGACCAGTTGATCTGCCGTTTCTTTTCTTTTTCTTCTATGTCCCACTCTCCCGTGTGGAGGGGGTCCGGTCCGATCCGGTGGCCATGTACTGCTCGCCTGTGTATCGGCTGGGGACATCTCTGCGCTGCTGGTCCGCCTACGCTTGGGATGGTTTCCTGCTGGCTCCGCTGTGAACGGGACTCTCGCTGCTGTGTCTTGGATCCTCTTTGGACTGGACTCTCGCGACTGTGTTGTATCCATTGTGGATTGAACTTTCACAGTATCATTTTAGACCCGCTCGACATCCATTGCTTTCCTCCTCTCTAAGGTTCTCATAGTCATCATTGTCACCGACGTCCCACTGGGTCATTATTGTCACCAATGTCCCACTGGGTGTGAGTTTTCCTACCGAGGATGTCGTGGTGGTTTGTGCAGCCCTTTGAGACACTAGTGATTTAGGGCTATATAAGTAAACATTGATTGATTGATCATTGATATATAAACTATCAGACTGCGTGGTCGGTACTAGTGGGTTTCAGTAGGCCTTTAACTACATTTAAAGTGTAGATAACAGGGGTGTGTTGCTGTATTTAAGGACCTACTGCAAAAAATGTAATTAAAGATCATCTATATGACAGACTTTTAGTGCTTCCAGGAATCTTCTGAAAGTCTCGCCTAAGTTTGGAACTGAATTCTGGGGCCTGTTGGCTTGCAATGCAATAGACCGTCTCAGTACTGGCTGTACAGTATAATAAGACAACATTAACAACAAAATAAAAATAACCACTAAGTCTGCTCTGTCTAGTGAAGAGACTCACCTCCCAGTTACATGTCGTGACCTTGCTCAATACTTCTGTTACAAAGTTAAAGGAGAACTTCACTTTTTTTTTGAATTTTGCTTATCTTTCACAATCCTTATGGAGACAAGCACACGTTTTTCTTTTTTTTTTCTAAATGCATTCTAACTTGTATTAAATCCTAGCAAACATCAGCTAACAATGGAGCTAACGGGATTCTCCAATCCGCCTCTTAAAAAAAATTTACCCATTAATTTGAGCGAAGATGAAAGATTCGTGGATGAGGAAATTTCGAGTGAAGGACTGGGAAAAAAAAGTTAAAAAAAAAAAAGTTTAAAAAAAAAAAGGCGATTGCAGTGGGAGCGATTCAGATGTTATTAGACACATTTACTATCAATCAATCAATGTTGATTGATTGATTGACATTTATTAGGATAATTCTGGAAAATCCCTTATCTGCCTATTGTGTTGCCAGTGTTTTAGTGAGATTAAATAGTACCTGAAAGTCGGAGGGGTGGGGCCAAGGGTGTGTTGACGCCATAGTCTCTGAGGGAAGTCACGGCAGCTGCAGCAGGATGGAAGCTCTGCTGATGTCTCCGATAAGAGGCAACTTATTACCACAATTTTCTCACCGAAAACTGCCGGTTGACATGTAGTCGGGATCCATGTTCGCTTGACCACTCTGATCCATAGTAAAGCTTCATCTTCGGGAATTTTAAACACGGAAACACCGGCTGTGTTTTTGTGGCTAAAGACTAAAAGCATCTTTTTACTCCATTATTAATTGAACAAATTGCAAAAGATTCAGCAACACAGATGTCCAGAATACTGTGTAATTATGCGATTAAAGCAGACTACTTATAGCTTGGATCGGGCTGGATAATAATGTCCGCTACAACCGGTGACGTCAAATGCAGGCGTCATCATACTGCAACGTTTTCAACACGATAATTTGCGGGAAATTTGAAATTGCGATTTAGTAAACTAAAAAGGCCGTATTGGCATGTGCTTCAATGTTAATATTTCATCATTGATGTATAAACTATCAGACTGCGTGGTCAGTAGTAGTAGGTTTTAGTAGGCCTTTAAACCCATGGCTGCAACATGCAAACTCCGCACAGGGGAAGTCTGAGGCAAGATTCAAATTCAGATCCACCAGGCTGTAAAGCAGAAGTACTAACCGCATGCGCCAGGTGCTAAAATAATATATATCTGACAAAACAGAAATGATAAGGTAAGCACCAGTGGTTTACCTGGTACTCTATCTCTCTGGGTGTTGCCTGGTCTCCTCTGGCGACCGGGTCCGGTGTTACGGCCACGATTGGCGAAGCGGGGTCTGTTTGTTGCTGGGATGGAGGCGGCTCCGGGCTGGCTGGCTCGTCTTCTTTTTGAAAGTCTGCTTCGGATAGATCGTCCATCATGCTCATCTCAGCCTCTCTGTAAGCCCGCCTTTCTGCCTGTGAAAGAGGAACAGTTGCTGGTGTAAACAGGTGCACAAATGGGGCCACTGTGCCCTGCTGTGTGCTCAATTGCTCGGTTATATTGTTGAAAGGGTTAAAATACCGTGAACCATATATGTCGCTGATGACATAAATGAAAAGCATATGCACTCGCTCTATTCACATTAGCCTGCAACCAAAAGGAGATGCTGTGGTTGATATTAAATGCCAGCCGGTTAACATCTCAATATCAAGGCTGTGGTGCTCCTCGGCAGCCAGGACAATCCCTTAATTGAACCTGTGTGAAACAGGAAGTGAGCAGCAGAAAGAGTGCACGCTGGGGAGGTAGTTCACTGGGTTCAACCCAGGAAGGAGAGAAAAAACACAAAGACAAAGAAAAATTAAAGCTAAAACCCAGGAAGGAGAGAAAAAACACAAAGACAAAGAAAAAATAAAGCTAAAGAGAGCAAAACAGTGAAGCAGAAGGACTACAAAAGATGTAAAATCACATCACAACAACAGCAATACCAACTACCTGTTGTCTTCATCCATGTAAAAAATGTGCAGGGGCGCAGGGGTTCTTTACCTTTTTGACCCCTGGGCCCAACTCTTCCACTACAGAGGGGCCTGGAGCCCCCTCAAATATTAACACATTTTACGCTTAATTTGTATCATATTCATTAATTATATCTAACCTACTTAGAGTTTACAACCTAGTCAAAAGGATATTACGTTAACTACAAAAATTATGTTTAATATACCACATAAACCTTAAGTCAGGCTGATTGGGAAAATAAGTACAAACGCAATATACTGCATAAGAAGGACCACTGAATAATGCTAAAATAAATCAACAAAATTATTTTTTACAATGTTTCTTAAATAAACTGTCAATAAAATGTCTGTGCAAATGAAAATACAGCTTCACCACTTTAGTCATAATTGTTGCGCTTGTAAAAACTTCCCTATGACTTTAGCTCCAGACTTCTTCTGTTTGTTTGATATTGCCATTACTGCCACAAGTGGTGGGAAAGTATATTACAACTGAGTACATATGCAGCCCAGAAACAGATACTTTTTGGCGGCGCAACTTATTCTACATTACATTTGTTTGACATATGAGCATAAGAAATGATTTAGTATTTGGAAATTTTGCAGGGCTTTCTATAATCATATTGAAAGTAAGCCTCACAATAGGACTGGAACAATTAATCAATTTGAAAAAGTATTTGATTAACGAGTCTTACTCGTAAAAAACTTATAAAATCGCAGTGAGTGCACAGAACTTGGGCTTCACGGTGGCAGAGGGGTTAGTGCGTCTGCCTCACAATACGAAGGTCCTGCAGTCCTGGGTTCAAATCCAGGCTCGGGATCTTTCTGTGTGGAGTTTGCATGTTCTCCCCGTGAATGCATGGGTTCCCTCCGGGTACTCCGGCTTCCTCCCACTTCCAAAGACATGCACCTGGGGATAGGTTGATTGGCAACACTAAATTGGCCCTAGTGTGTGAATGTGAGTGTGAATGTTGTCTGTCTATCTGTGTTGGCCCTGCGATGAGGTGGTGACTTGTCCAGGGTGTACCCTGCCTTCCGCCCGATTGTAGCTGAGATAGGCGCCAGCGCCCCCCCGCGACCCCAAAAGGGAATAAGCGGTAGGAAATGGATGGATGGATGGATGCACAGAACTTTGAATAGGCGGACATAGTTTCTGTAAAGTTGCTGCATTAGAGTGCACATGAGAGCGGGGGGTGGGTGGTAGCAAACAGTGAAGAGTTTTCTCTAGGTTTATTTTATTAAAGTGTTGAAAGTGCAACGTTAATGTTGAGCATGTGTCTAATTTACATTTATTATATATAATTCAGGCTCCTTTCCCTATCTAATTCTTTGTTATTTTTTTATTTTATGTTAAACATGAACAATAATTACCATTGAGCATAATGAATAGATAGATAGATGGATGGATGGATGGATGGATGGATGGATGGATAGATAGATAGATAGATAGATAGATAGATAGATGGATAGATGGATAGATGGATAGATGGATAGATGGATAGATGGATAGATGGATAGATAGATAGATAGATAGATAGATAGATAGATAGATAGATAGTACTTTTTTGATTCCTTCAAGAGAGCTCCTTCAGGAAAATTTAAAAACATAACATAACAAAAGTAAACAACAACAAACAAGGAGCAAAAGTGTTTTTCATGTGTTAGTTAAAAAAAAGACGGAGGCAACAGTTTATGAAAAATATCAATGATTCAAGAATTGTATTACCCGATTAATGGAAAAAACTAATCCATAGATTAATCGACGACTAAAATAAAAGCGGCAGCCTTACCTCACATCAGAATCTATATTAGGATTGTAGGCTCCCCTTCTTGCTGTTTATTGTCCATTCTTAACATGTACAAGACATATAAGAACTGAAATTACCCAGTGCCATGACTTACACTGTGAAAACCCCTGACATACTGTTTGTATTTTTACAGTATAGCTGACTATAAACACTCTAACTAGTTAAATGTGTTTTGCATTTGATGTGAACAGCCATTTCTACCATTATCAATGCTTTGAATTTTAGAAGAGCCGTATACGTACAAAAACCAAACAGAGTTAATACAAACACGCTATTTTGTGGTACACACAAGAGGCGGTATAGCTCGGTTGGTAGAGCGGCCGTGCCAGCAACTTGAGGGTTGCAGGTTCAATCCCCGCTTCTGCCATCCTAGTCACTGCCGTTGTGTCCTTGGGCAAGACACTTTACCCACCTGCTCCCAGTGCCACCCACACTGGTTTAAAAAAACAAAAAACTTAACTTAGATATCGGGTTTCACTGTGTAAAGCGCTTTGAGTCAGTAGAGAAAAAGCGCTATATAAATATAATTCACTTCACTTCACATATCGGGTTGTGCACCAAATTATAATGCTATCTAACAAGCCGCAATCAGAAAAATTCACAAAAAATCAAAGAAGACGTGTTGAAATGATAAAAAGATGAGCACTACATAATAATAATAATAATAATAAGCACACACATATATAGATGAGCATATTAACAAGGATCTCTAGCCACTGCAACAATCTAGCCAATGAGAATCCCAAAGACGTGCCTTCAGCATTAATAAAAAAAACTAAGTTTTATTGGATCTGAGTGATTAACGTTGCCTATTGTCCAATACTGCAGCTCGCCTAAAAAGGACACCTAAAGCAATGAATGCGTGAAACAAGCTGAGGCAACAGTAAAGTGACGGCATAAATTTCAGATTGAAAGAGACAGTAAAAGTCAGAGTGCTTAGGACTTTTTTTTATTACTATTTCCCCTTAGTTTGACCTCAGAACAGACGGTCACTCTTCTTAGCTTCTGTTGACCTCCGACCTTGTAAACTTCTAATCGGCCTGTTACATGGATCATAGCAGGACCTTAGCACAGTCACACAAACACACAGAAATCTTCAGGCTTGGGTTTCTAAAATATCTGGATGCTAAAGTGGATGTCATTATTACTCCTACAAGACTAATCGTATGGACTGGAAATACAGAAAACATCTTGAAGGTTTAATACATTACCAATGGCACTACTATATTATCTATGGTCTGGAATGGAAGTATACAATATTATACGTACTTAACGAGCATATTTCACTTGTTGGTTTAGTACACAGTTTAAGGTAACAGTTATAAACAGCTTAGTGTCAGTAATACAAATGTAGTGCTTTGCAGTCACAATCCACTGTAGTTAAAGAGAAATAAACTTGACTTCCTATTGGTTGTTCAAGATGTTTCTTTCATCTGAAGTTTCATCTACATGTTTTCTTCTATTCAAATGTTGTGGATTACCGCAACATGGAAAAATATACACAAATAATATTTGTCATATTGTAGTACTATTACCAAAAGTCATAAACAGCCTTATTCTTAGGGCGCACTCAAAGTGGGCTAAAACTGCTTCCGAATTGATTCCCGCCGCAATCACACTGATCTGCACACATGGACAACATGCTTTATTATACAACCTTATCACTTCTACTTTGGTGACTTTGTGGATATGTCTAGGTCATTAAGTAACAATAATAATGGCAGGAGGCGTATTCACATTAATTATATGGCACGTTCTGTATGCAGCGAACAATTATCTGTGCATTAGCAAGTTCACAATCTTTCTATAAACTGCCATTATGCAAATTAGTCTGATATAATAGAAATTGGCAGGAGGAATATCTGCAATTATTATATGGCACATAGGTTGCATATGTGCATGAGTAAACATAATGTCTGTTTTGACTTTATGGATTATTTTTATCCTTCATGAATGTACATGATGCAAAGTGGTGGTTATAATTCAAATTAGCAGAACTGATTGACTATATGACACATAGGTAACATAGGTGCATGAGTAAAGATACCGAGGGTTTTTACAGTATTGATTATTTTCAGTCTTTTTATTAATCTGAATTATGCAAACCAGTTAATAGAAATAGAAATTGGCAGGAGTAGCAATTGCATTACCGTAATTATATGACACATAGTTTTCATAGGTGTGTGGGCAAACATACTGTGGGTTTTGACTTTATGGATTATTTTCATTCGTTCTATCATTTGACATTATGCAGAGGAATGTCTATTAACATTATGCAAAGTGATTAACATACTTAGAAAATGTTAATAAAAGGTTGACATTGATAGAAATTGGCAGGAGGATCGATTACAATAATTATATGACATAGGTTGTATTGGTGCATAAGAAAACATACTTTGGATATTGAATTAGAGATAATTTTTCTTTTTTCTATTAATTCATATAAAGCATAATGGTGGTTATAATTGAAATTGGTATGAGGAGCGATTGCATTACTTATACAACACTTAGGCAGCATAGGTGCATGAGTGAACATACTGTGGGTTTTGCCTGTATGGATTATTTTTAGTTTGTCTATTAATTGACATCATGCAAAGTGGTTGATATACTGTACATAGAAAATTGGCAGGGGGAGCGATTGCATTACCTATATGACTCAATGATGTTGTGTGTACCGAAATTGATTGATTGATTGCTACTTTTATTAGTAGATTGCACAGTTCAGTACAGATTCCGTACAATTGACCACTAAATGGTAACACCCGAATAAGTTTTTCAACTTGTTTAAGTCGGGGTCCACGTTAATCAATTCATGGTACAAATATATACTATCAGCATAATACAGTCATCACACAGGTTAATCATCATAGTATATACATTGAATTATTTACATTATTTACAATCCGGGGGACGGGGTGAGGAGCTTTGGTTGATATCAGTACTTCAGTAATCAACAATTGCATCAACAGAGAAATGGACATTGAAACAGTGTAGGTCTTACTTAGTAGGATATGTACAGCCAGCAGAGAGCATAGTGAGTTCAGATAGCATAAGAGCTAGTAAATACATTAGAACTACATTTGATTATTTACATTAGGTTATTTATAATCCGGGGAGATGGGATGTGAATGGAGGAGGGTATTAGTAAAGGGTTGAAGTTGTCTGGAGGCGTTGTTTTAGAGCGGTTTTGAAGTAATATAGAGATGCACTTACCTTTACACCTGTTGGGAGTGCATTCCACATTGATGTGGCATAGAAAGAGAATGAGTTAAAGCCTTTGTTAGATCGGAATCTGGGTTTCATGTGGTTTGTGGAGCTCCCCCTGAAACAATCCAGACCGTGCTGCTTGACCTAATGTCTCTTCCTGAGCAGTTTAAGAAAGCAATTCTGCACCTTGCATGCTTTTCTAAGATAAGCGTATAAAGCAGTGGTGTCCAAAGTGCGGCCCAGGGCCCAATTTCGGCCCACAGCTCGTTTTTTATGAGCTGTTAAATAAATTCATTATTATTGAGATGTTGTCAAACAATACATGAGATTAATCATACTTTTGAATTTGGATTAATCATGATTAAAAAAACAAGTATTACTTATAGTGTAAATTTGCTTGAATGATTTTAATTGACTTAAAAATTTCAATGAAATAAAAAAAGACGCCATTACTTGGTCACAATAATCATTTTATAATTGTATTGTTATAAAAGATAGAAAGTAAAGGAGCAAAATAAAATGTGCGATGATATACAGTACATTATGCAATAATATTTTTTGTGATTAATCGCATGAGTTAATTTATTATTTTTGACAGCCCTAGATTATATTAGATTACACTAACTTTCTTTGTCACCTATAACACAAAGAAAATTTGTTCATCTTTTTCTTTGTACACCTATCTTAGTATATATTGACATACACTGGTTTTGGTTTTAGCATCTTTAACGTACAAAATGTTTCAAAGCCTTCAATTTTACTGTCCAAACTGAAAAGTGTGGACACACTTGGTTTAAGGAGTGTATTGTCTAAAGGAACGTAGGCATCTTTACACAAACACCTATCCGCTACACTGCAACATCTGCACTTTCTACACATTCAAATGTAAGAATAACGCTACTGTTGACTATTTTCAAGTGAGCCCTAAACAAAGGCGATGAGACGGTCGCCTTGAGTTACGACTTTGAACTTAAGCGAACCCCATGACCAGGCCAGTGTGTTGACTCTTGGTGACAGCCCCTTGATCTGTGACCCCCGCACCCCCCGTGACCGAAGCCAATGAATGTTTGGGGAAACCACGCCCCCTTTACTGCCGTAACTGACCCTGACCTCCATATGAACTTAGACACACACACACAATCAAGAGCAGTTAAGACCCTCTCTCACATTGTCAACACATTAGTGCTCTTCCATTCATTATGAGCTTTAAATGCACACAGCCACAATACCTTAATGCAACATAGATATGAATAAAAACATAACTTAAGTAGCTGAAGTTTTTCTCCAACTCTACAAAATAATTAAAAAACACAAAAAGGTGCATATTTAATCAAAGTGGTAGCATACAACTCCAACAGTCAGTGAGTGACAGGTTTACACAACATTAGCCCAAAACACATTCAAATAAAAATGCAAATGAAACAACAGTGACCGCAGCCTTGACAGTTTTAGGGTGGAATATAGCCAAACTAAGCTCAGACAACTTAATGCAATCATAAAAAGACTGTTGCCACGCTCTCCAAACAATTATAAAGTTGACCTTAACATCAGAAATGTGTAATTAAAGGTATAGTAAATCAACTGATTCTGCTGAAACAATGTTCAATATGCAAATGCATAAAAAACTCACAGATAGGACAAGGCATTGTTCCTCCCTGGCTCTCTTTCTGTCTGTCATTTTCTTACTGAGTCTCTTTTCCTTCAGTAGTTTCCTCCCTGCTTGTCTCCTTTGACTCACACGTTCAAACATTCTTAAAGCTCTGCTGATTGGCCGGCCGCGAAAGAAGCCGGTGATTTACGAGTTTCCTTACCTAACACACGCTTCAGTGAACTCCTCCAACACGGTTAGTGACACCGATGTACGTGAGGCTTGGAAATAAGTTGGGGGATGACGACATAGGTACAGGACAGGTTCATCTTGACATTTGAAGCCTTTGTGAAAAATGTGTCATTTTCCTGAAAAAACTAATCACGGGAAAATGAAGGAGCGGCAGAAGAACTAATTCTTTTAAAAATGGGATCATTTTGTCATCAATCTAAAATATGCGCTTTGTCCATTTGTTGACTAGCGACCACATATACATTTTAAGTGAAGAGACATGTTTGAGATACCCAAATAAACACAAGAGCTACGTACAGAATACACACAAATATTATACAGAAATAATGATCATTGACTACGAAGTGGTGGATCGAGAAGAGATGACTAAAACGACTAAAATACGGTACCGTTATAACTAGAGATGCCGATATCCGATATTCCGATATTGTCCAACTCTTAATTACCGATCCGATATCAACCGATACCGATATATACAGTCGTGGAATTAACACATTACTTTGCCTAATTTTGTTGTGATGCCCCGCTGGATGCATTGAACAATGTAACAAGGTTTTCCAATATAAATCAACTCAAGTTATGGAAAAAAATGCCAACATGCCACTGCCGTATTTATTATTGAAGTCACAAAGTGCATTATATTTTTTAACATGCCTCAAAACAGCAGCTTGGAATTTAGGACATGCTCTCCCTGAGAGAGCATCAGGAGGTTGAGGTGGGCAGGGTTGGGAGGCGGGGTTGAGGTGGCTGGGGGTGGGTGAATATTGTAGCGTCCCGGAAGAGTTAGTGCTGCAAGGGGTTCTGAGTATATATTCTGTTGTGTTTATGTTGTGTTACGGTGCGGATGTTCTCCCGAAATGTGTTTGTCATTCTTGTTTGGTGTGGGTTCACAGTGTGGCGTATTTTTTTTACCAGTGTTTAAGTTGTTTATACGGCCACCCTCAGTGTGACCTGTATGGCCTGGCATTCACTTGTGTGTGTGAAAAGCCGTAGATATTATGTGACTTGGCCGGCACGCAAAGGCAGTGCCTTTAAGGTTTATTGGCGCTCTGTATTTCTCCCTACGTCTGTGTACCACAACATACAGCGGCGTTTTAAAAAGTCATACATTTTACTTTTTGAAACCGATACCGATCATTTCCAAACCGATACCGATAAATTCCGATATTACATTTTAAAGTATTTATCGGACGAAAATATTGGCAACCCGATATTATCGGACATATCTAGTTATAACCAAACTTAAGACGGCCACACACTGATATGTGTGATTGTCTCAGGACGACCACCTATTATTATGCATGGCTACATCTCTCGACCCAAAATATGAGAAGACCGGTCTTGTTCAACCAGTTTTAGGAAAAAAGTAAAACAAATACTGCATTGTATTATTAGTGTTAGTAAACTACGATACTACCTACAAGTTGCAGAATGTGATGTCTCTTGTACAAAGCACCGTGACATATCTGAAGTCATATAATTTGGAACTTGCTCCAATCTTTGTAATAACAAAGAAAACATTTGCTTCTTGTAGTTACAAAACTTACTCTGCAAAAACAACCAGAATCAACAGTGTGACTTGTAAGAGAGCTCTCATGCACTCTGAAGCGCAACCATACTCACTTGGTATCAAAGTTGAGCGCATCACATTTATACAGTACAGTTTTGTCTCGCCATATCGCACTTCAAATGTTGCGGCTTTAACACAATACAGATTTTTTGAGGATATTTTATTCTACAATTTTTGGGGCCGAAATGTAGCATTTTCAAGCATAAAAATGGCAATATACACTAATAATATCAATACTACAGTAGTATTGGCCATTAGAGGAGACCAAACCAATCTGGGCGTACTGTTCAGTATTGTGGCAACTGATTGGCTCAGCCTCAGACAGCATTACTATATTGGATTAAAATAGTGTAAACTAGACGAGAGCATGGTATTTCATACGTCGATAAGGTCAGAAACTGTTTTTTTTATTCTCTAGCTCAGAGGTCTTCAACTGGGATCTGTGACCCTGAGGGGATTTGCAGATGTACTACAGGGGAGACGTAAATTTTGGGCAATTTTTCCACGAATGTAAATGTCTTCTAACAGAAATTAATATATAGCCAATGCACTGTCATGTTGATGGATGTGAATAAACAATATAACATAAACAGATAATTATACAATTGTATTCATGTTTGCATTTAAGATAGGTAGCGGTTAGCACTCTAGTTGCCAGACAAAAATTAGGGCTGTAGTTGTCAGCGAGCAATTGGCGCGCTAGTTGTCAGTTACTTAGTGTGTTAGTTGCCAGCTAGTGATTAACGCGCTAGCTGTCAGCTAGCAATTAGCGCTCAAGTTGCCAGCTAAAGAACAGCACACTAGTTTTCAGCTAGCGATTATCACTCTAATTTCCAGTTTGCGATTAGCGCAATAGTTGCCAGCTAAAGATTAGCGTGCTAGTTGTCAGCTAGCAATTAACACCCTGGCTGTCGGTGAGTGATTGGCTACTCGTTGTCAGCTAGCAATTTCCGCGTTAGTTGCCAACTTAGCGATTGGCACGCAAGAGTTCAGGTAACAATTAGTGCTGTAGTTGACAACTGGCGATTAGAACGCTAGTTGCCAGCTTGATATTAGCGGCACAATTGTTAATATTTCAATACGGTTAGTATGGCACAATAACAGGGTATTTGTAGAAACAGTTTAATGTTTATTACAAGCATAATCATAAGGTATATAAGTAGGGGGTACAAGGCCTGGAAAATGTTGAAGAGCCCTGGTCTAGCCAAAAAAATATTTGTTTTACAATTAATGATTCCAACTTTGCGGAAATGTGATAATGCAGTCATATCCGGAACCAATTACCAGCAATAAAAAATTATAAAGCCCCTGTGGTTATATTTACTTTCATAAGAAGTAATTTTAAAAAAATAAAGATTTTGAAGGTCATAGAAAAAACAAATCATCCTTTTTTGAGTAAGCATAAAACATTTTCATTATAGTTGATAAGGATGGTCATGAAAAGATTATAAAAAAGCCTATATAAAGATTTATGGGGTATCAAAACCTCAAGTGATTAAATCACAACAGTTAAAGTCAGTTACATTCAGATATGCAATCTTCCCTGAACAGTATTTACATTTTGGGCTCATACTATTTTTCTCCCTTGAAAACTCATGTTTCTTTGTGCACATAGACACACACAAAATCATAGAGAAACATGAAAGTGGTTAACCTTTAACCCTTTTACGTAGCCCTTCACGGCCAGGCTCTTATGCATCGCTTGAGCGGCCACAAGTGCTACATTACCACAACATGTGAATATCATGTTCCTTCTAATGACACAATCGTTAACCATTCACAAAGTTTTTCATGACTGTGTTGCATTTATTTGCTTGACTGTATTTTTTTTCCATTGAGGTTTTTTTTTTTTTTTTGGAATACATTGTAACACAAATATCACACGATCGTCATGTCTGTGCCTTGATAGCAAAGTTAACAAATATGGTGTAGTTGATAAATCAGGAAGTGAGATTGCAGGAAGCAATACAAGTCCATCCTTGCGCTCGTCGTGAGTGTTCATAACAGACCCAATATGTCCTTTCGTTTGCCACACACATGCATTACAGTATATTAGTCATCCCAGTGTTTATAAATCAAAGTTTATGAAGTCGTAATTACAGTGCAAGGCTACAACAAGCATGAGACTGCACATGGTGAGCCTCTCAGCTTTCCTATCAGACTGTGATTATCTCACATCCTAACTTCATTTCTCTCTTGCTTACCACAAAGTAGCACAACATTTTCTTCAATCATACAATATATACAATATTTACATATAGAGTATGGGGCGCATTATTATTGTGGTAATAAACATGGACAGAACATGCCTAGCGCTCAGACTTTTGCCAAAATTTCCCTGGGTGACTTAAGTTTGCTTAAACAAACTGGAAACATGATGACCCTCATTCATAGCACACACAAGCACCCCAATCAGATCAAATGCTGTTCATTTTCCACTAACCAACTGTACAGAAAGGAAGTACGCTTCCTTCCTGTGTAAAACAATAAATCAAGAGTAGCACAGGGTTAACTTAAAACCCTTCAAATGCATTGATAAAAAACAACACATGAATAGCAGAAGTAGTTACATACTGAAAATAAAAATAGATAATTGGTGGACGCTTTGGTGGGGTTTGCTCAATGCTGGTATTGTGGCAGGAAAAATATATATCGTATGTTTCAGACTATAAGGCACACTCAAAATCTTTTCATTTTCTGAAAAATCGACAGTGTGCCTAATGTAAATTATTTCTGGTTGTGTTCACTGAACTCGGACCAATTTCTATGTGGTACATGGTGTAATGATAAGTGTGACAAGTAGATGGCAGTCACACATAACAAATATGTGTGGGCTGCAGGTTGGCGCCTGTTTAATAAATGACGCTAACAAGTACCAAGTAAGCAAGCAACACTAAAACTTTGATGTTTCTTTGAGAATGTAGAACATTGCACATTGCTCCCAAAAAATCATCAAAATGTTTTAGTACGGCTTTGGTAAGCTATGAAGCAGCACTGATTGATGAATTGTCGGAGCATTATGTAGTCAGACGTACTGTGTTTTAATTTACGGGTATTATGGTGTGCATATAAGGACACTAAAATGGCACCTATTAGGAGACATATTACCTGACATTTTGTTTTGACCTAATATGCAAAACCAACTTTTCTTACCTATTGGTACCTGGTAAAGTGTATTTGGGATCTGCATAAGCCCCTAAAACTTAGTACCACATTTTTCGGATTATAAATAAATCGCACCGGCCGAAAATGCATAATAAAGAAGGAAAAAAACATATATAAGTCGCACTAGAGTATAAGTCGCATTTTTGGGGGAAATTTATTTGATAAAATCCAATACCAAGAATAAAGATTTGAAAGGCAATTTAAAATAAATAAAGAATAGTGAACAACAGGCTGAATAAGTGTACGTTATATCAGTGGTCCTCAATGGTTCGATTGGTACCAGGCCGCAGAATATTTTTTTATTAATTTAAAAAATAATAATAATAATAAATAAATCAACATAAAAAACACAAGATACACTTACAATTAGTGCAACAACCCAAAAAAACTCCCTTTGTCATAACAAAAAAAAAAAGTCTCATTCGTGAATTAGATAGATAATATTACTTGATATTTTACGGTAATGTGTTAATAATTACACACATAAGCCGCTCCAGAGTATAAGCCGCACCTGCGGGCAAACAATGAAAAAAACTGCGACTTGTAATACGAAAAATACGTAAGTAACCATTGTAGTCTACGCCAGACCTGGGCAAATTAAGGCACGAGGGCTGCATACGGCCCGTTAAGCTTTGCCATTTGGTACGCCGAACATTCCAAAATATTTTTTTTCGATCATTAAGATCGAAACTTTAACTGCCATCATGTTTTTTTTTAATACCGTAAGTTTTGAACTATACAAAGTACTTATATGGTTGGAATATATACTTTTGCATGATATACTAGTTACTCTGGTAATCAAAGACACAGCAGCTCAGATGAGTCACCAAGCAGTGTGGGTGGGGAGCGACAGATGAGGAAGGAGATTTTTATCACAAAGTTCTAAAGCTTAGTGATGCATCAAATATATCAGATTGTAGGTAGGGTTTTCTTTACCCTTAAAATTCATATTTGCTGTTTGTTGCATTTTTGTTGCGTTTCGCTTGATTGTAAAATATGTTGATAGGTTGATTGGCAACACTAAAAATTGGCCCTAGTGTGTGAATGTGAGTGTGAAAGTTGTCTGTCTATCTGTGTTGGCCCTGCGATGAAGTGGCGACTTGTCCAGGGTGTACCCCGCCTTCCGCCCGATTGTAGCTGAGATAGGCGCCAGCGCCCCCCGCGACCCCAAAAGGGAATAAGCGGTAGAAAATGGATGGATGGATAGGGGGTGTGATGGTCACATGTTGTCAATATACAGTGTTTTAGCATTTATAGTTAATATTGTAAATCCCACATTCTTTATTTCCATGTACATTCATGGTGTCTCATTCAGTAAAAAAACGTAAAATTCCATTCTGTTTTTAAGGTGTTGGGTCAAAACGTTTTTAGCATTCAATCAGGCATTGTTGTGAGGTTTTGTATTAGTGTTCCTGAAAATAGATATACCGGCACCCAGACAGATTTTTTTTGTCTAAACTGGCAAGTCAAAATAATTGCCCAGGCCTAGTCTACGCCATAGTCAATGAGCTCCTTCTTTTTCTCTGTCCTATTGTGGAGCAATTATCGTCCCCCTGCCATTTCTAATACAAAGTGTATCGTTACAACCTAATATATCAGTAGATTTGCTACTAAAGCGCTAAAAACTACCAATATAACACCGATGACAGGGAGCAGACGCAGTCGAATTGGGAGTTGTGCAAATAAGACCGCCCAAAAAACGGCACACTGTGAAGAGACGGTCAAGAGAGCAGCTTGAAAACAGTCTGTAAAACTTTATGAATGCAAAATGCAATATAACCACCATTACATGTTATGTAGACCACAAGAAAGTGTATAAAAATGTAGAAAACCAAACATAATATCACCCCTTTATTAGGCTTTATAATCTGGTGCGCCTTGTGTATGAAAATAGACCTGAATGGACCCATTCATCGACAGTGCGCCTTTATAATTCGATGCGCCTTAAGGTCCGAAAAAGAAAGTACACAAAGTAAGGATATAATTAAAAAATATATATTCTGCTGTATTTACCAGCTTAGTTTTACAAAAATCTTCAAAAAATATGCTTATTAGCGTTGTCTCACACACAGACAGTGAGAAAGCATTGCAAAGAGATAGCATTTTCAATACATTTTCCATCCCTTGGTACTTCGGCCGTCTTGTTTGGCGGCACCAGGGTTCAGATAATCGCATTCATAACTGACCCAATGACCCAAAAGAGCAGAGCAATCGCATAAAACTTGGTTTTAGCTGAAACAATAATGACAAGTGTGATTGCACTTCTTAGAGCTTGTCGCAAAGGAATCGGTATTGTGTACATTTTTACTGATACTGGTACCAAAAAGGAAGTTCAGAAGCGGTGTCAGAACAGATACTAAAACATAGAAGCAAAACAAACTTTGTTTAAAAACAATGCATTTTTATTATTATGGATCGTGTGAAATGCAGGTTAAACTGAATTGTAATTGAAATACTTCAATAATGTAAATAAAATGCTAAAATACTGACAAAATGGAATACAATCCATCACTGTGGAGTGAATGAATGAGTTGTCAGTTCTCACTGTAAAGCGCTTTGAGTGTTGAGAGAAGCGCTAAATAAATCCAATCCAATACTACTATTATTATTACTGTCCACAACATTGTGTCATAATCATCAAACCAAAATAATTACAGAACGCAGCAAATGTCCAAGACAACAATCTCGCGTAAGCTATTTTACTGAGACCCGTGCGCAGCAAGGGTCGGATTTAACACGGCCCCCAGTCACACTTATGTCAAAATTAAGAAGTTCAAAATGCTGAGGTTTTTGAATGCAACTCGCTTGTCCTAACCGTGATTGGTACATAATGAGGACATTTTGTGTTGTTGTTGAAATATGCTTTATTAGCATCTTAAATTTTACTTTTTTAAACATTGACAGCAGGTTATCATTGCCCCCAGGATTCTACAAGTTATTACCAAAAATAGTAATGGAAAGTGCAGCAAGAGTTTGTTGCAATAAAAATGCGAGACGTAGTGAAAGTTGCAATACATTGTTGTGATTGTCTTCTGGAATTATATTAGGAAAAGTTGTTTTAAAAAGACTGAGAAAAGCATCTGACCAATGTGGCAAACAAAACTGCAAAATAGGCATTACTCAGCCACAACAAAGTACACTACTAGTGTATTATTGCAGGGAAAATACTAAAATCTATATTTCAGACTTCACATAAAGAAAAAATAAACCCCCCAAAAATATTATTTAAAGGACATTGTAAAAATAACATTTTGTATACTAACTGCACAATGACTACTCTAAAGAATATCCAAACATTAATTCCCAGTATTTTTCCTTGAAAAGAAGTAGTGTAATAAAACTGGTCAAGGGTGTACTCACTTTTGTGGGATAATGTATACTGTATGTACAAAAACTAACCCCGTTTCCATATGAGTTGGGGAATTGTGTTAGATGTAAATATAAACGGAATAAAATGATTTACAAATCATTTTCAACCCATATTCAGTTGAATATGCTACAAAGACAACATATTTGATGTTCAAACTGATAAACTTTTTTTTTTTTTTTTTTTTTTTTAATCATTAACTTTAGAATTTGATGCCAGCAACACATGACAAAGATGTTGGGAAAGGTGGCAATAAATACTGATAAAGTTTAGGAATGGAACATCCCACAGGTGTGCAGGCTAATTGGGAATAGGTGGGTGCCATGATTGGGTATAAAAACAGCTTCCCAAAAAATGCTCAGTCTTTCACAAGAAATGATGGGGTGAGGTACACCCCTTTGTCCACAACTGCGTGAGCAAATAGTCAAACAGTTTAAGAATAACGTTTCTCAAAAGTGCAATTGCAAGAAATTTAGGGATTTCAACATCTACGGTCCATAATATCATCAAAAGGTTTAGATAATCTGGAGAATTCACTCCACGTAAGCGGCATGGCCGGAAATCAACATTGAATGACCTTCGATCCCTCAGACGGCACTGTATCAAAAACCGACTTCAATCTCTAAAGGATATCATCACATGGGCTCAAAAACATTTCAGAAAATCACTGTCACTAAATACAGTTCATCGCTACATCATTAAATGCAAGTTAAAGTTCTACTATGCAAAGCGAAAGCCATTTATCAAAAACCTCCAGAAACGCCGCTGGCTTCTCTGGGCCTGAAATCCTCTAAGATGGACTGATGCAAAGTGGAAAAGTGTTCTGTGGTCTGACGAGTACACATTTCAAATTGTTTTTGGAAATATTCGACATTGTGTCATCTGGACCAAAGGGAAAGCGAACCATCCAGACTGTTATCGACGCAAAGTTCAAAAGCCAGCATCTGTGACGGTATGGGGGTGCATTAGTGCCCAGGAATGGGTAACTTACACATCTGTGAAGGCACCATTAATGCTGAAAGGTACATACAGGTTTTGGAACAACATATGCTGCCAGCTCAGCACCGTCTTTTTCATGGACGCCCCTGCTTATTTCAGCAAGACAATGCCCAGCCACATTCAGCGCGTGTTACAACAGGGTGGCTTTGTAAAAAAAGAGTGCGGGTACTTTTCTGGCCCGCCTGCAGTCCAGACCTGTCTCCCATCGAAAATGTGGGGCGCATTATGAAGCGTAAAATACGACAGCAAAGACCCCCGGACTGTTGAACGACTGAAGCTCTAAATAAAACAACAATGGGAAAGAATTCTACTTTCAAAGATTCAAAAATTTGTTTCCTTAGTTCCCAAACGTTTACTGAGTGTTGTTAAAAGAAAAGGTGATGTAACAGTGGTGAACATGCCCCTTTCCCAACTACTTTGGCACGTGTTGCAGCCATGAAATTCTAAGTTATTTATTATTTGCAATAAAAAAATATATTGTCTTTGTAGTGCATTCAATTGAAGATGGGTTGAAAAAGATTTGCAAATCATTGTATTCTGTTTTTATTTACCTCTAACAAAATTTCTCAACTTATATGGAAACGGGGTTTGTACCAAATAAAGTTTATTTAAATATGTTTTTTTATCATAAAGTGTAACTTTTGGCTTAGTTTTTTTAATACATATCTTAACCGACATAGCAGTGATTTTTGTTGGTAAATGAGTGAATGGTGAGTAATAAATGAAGTGAAGTGAAGTGAATTATATTTATATAGCGCTTTTCTCTAGTGACTCCAAGCGCTTTACATAGTGAAACCCAATATCTAAGTTACATTTAAACCAGAGCGTATAAATCTCTGTAAAAATATATATGGAAGTGAAGACGAGGGCGATGCAGGGGAACATTTGATCAGTTTGACGGTTGCGTTGCTTTTGAATGCGGCTGGGACAAAATTCGATTGGCGAAAATGTTGATGTTTGACCAAAATGTGCGAGAAAATTGTGGGAATTTGACATAGTTGTGAGGCTGCGCAAAATTTGCGGTAATTGGTGAATTGGAGTTCCCATCCGTACTTGTAGTGCACCAGTTCCCTTTGCATGCAAAAGGTGACCATCCATCCCCAGTGATTGACAGTTATTCTAGCAGCTCTAGCAAATGAATTAAAAGCTCTGGGTGGTCAACTCATTGTCCAGCACAGATCTTAAGGCATCAGGGAGTGAGGCTTTTACAATAGTATTGCACAGAAACACTCGCTGGCATCTGTTCCACTAGTTCACCAATCATTATGCCTCATTGTCATTGTGACATGCTGTTGTGTACTAATGCTGTCCACAAAAGCATTCAATGGTATTGACAAATTATCTACTACGCAAAACCAACTTTTCTGACCTATTTGTACCTGTTTTTGTGTATTTGGGATCTCCATAAATCCCGAAGATTTGAAGTCAAACCTTGGAGGCAATGCGGAGATATTTGTAAGAAAATCCTTCATACTTCTTCCAAACTAGACCTTTGGAACTTGCCGATTTTCGATGTTTTTCCCGGTTGTGACCTCAGCGGATATCTCCATATACGGTAGAGGTTTTCCTGTAGACAGCTACATAAGTCGGTCATTTTTATTTTACGTAGGAGTATTTGTAGTTCGCATGACCACATGCCCAAGGTACGGACCGAGGAACAAAAATGCTCTGTTATTGGTTGTATCGACCAATACAGGTCACTACACACACTTTCAGTCTCATCTGAAAAACTAAGAAGAGTCAGGCTCACCTTTTTGTTTTGCAGCAATGTGCCTTAAACTGGAAAGAAGTATCTCTTCACGTATGCCACCCACTTTGAACATTACTGCTTCACAAACCTGTGGTAATCTTAAAATGGATTTTCCCAAAAGCTACTTTAAACGGCGCAGTCGGTGTCTACTATTTATGGCAATGGAGGAGACAATGAAACGGTAAGTAATCACAGTAGAATAGCAATGTGTGAATGATACCTTGGCAATGTTAGCTCAATTTGTATTGCGTCTTGTAGCTTAGTCTTCTGACCACCCACCTACGGTACTATAAGGAAAGATATTCCTAAATACTACTATTACATGGGAACATTATCACCAGACCTATGTAAGCATCAATATATACATTAATGTTGCAGAAAAAAGACCATATGTTTTTTTAACCGGTTTCCAAACTCCAAAAGGGTGAATTTGGCGATTAAAACGCCTTACAATTGTTTGCTGTCGGAGCATTGACCTTTCACCCGTGACGTCACAACAGGAAGCAATCCACCATTTTCTCAAACACATTACACACACCAAGTCAAATCAGCTCTGGTATTTTCTGTTTTTTCGACTGTTTTCCATACCTTGGAGACATTATGCCTCGTCGGTGTGTTGTCGGAGGGTATAACAACAAGATCAGGGACGGATTCAAGTTGACTTAGGTGAAGTGTGCTAATCAGACATATCAATGGTCACGGCATGCTAATCGATGCTAACATGCCATTTAGGCTAGCTGTATGTACATATTGCATAATTATGCCTCATTTGTATCTATATTTACATCCAGCCTTTCCCTCCACCCACATTTAATGCCAAACAAAAACATACTAATCCACGGATTCAAGTTGCACCAGTGGTCAAAAGATGCAATCGTTGGTTAGAAGGCGATCGCCGAATTCGTCCTTGTTGCCGCCGTCTGTCGTGATATGGCTCAATAGCTTCAGTTTCTTCTTCAATTTCGTTTTCGCTATCTGCCTCCACACTCGAACCATCCGTTTCAATACATGCGTAATCTGTTGAATCGCTTAAGCCGCTGAAATCCGAATCTGAATCTGAGCTAATGTCACTATATCTTTCTGTTCTATCCGCCATGTTTGTTTCTATTGGCATCACGCAGTGACGTCACAGGAAAATGGACGGGTGGATATACCGATCGTGAAATCAGGCACTTTGAAGCTTTTTTTCGGGATATTGCGTAATGGGTAAAATTTAAGGATGAAGGGGACGGTTGCGCAGTTGGGAGAGTGGCCGTGCCAGCAACCTTAGGGTTCCTGGTTCAATCCCCACCTACTACCAACCTCGTCACGTCCATTGTGTCCCTGAGCAAGACACTTCACCCTTGCTCCTGTTGGGTCGTGTTTAGGGCCTCGCATGGCAGCCCCCGCCATCAGTGTGTGAATGTGTGTGTGAATGGGTGAATGTGGAAATAGTGTCAAAGCGCTTTGAGTACATTGGAGGTAGAAAAGCACTATACAAGTATAACCCATTTACCATTTATAAGATTATGGGGCGACCGACATAATACGAACCATTGAGATATGTTAATTTCAAGCCTTTGTTCTGAAGTTTCTTCTCTCGGTTCCTTCTTCCTTGCACATATATGGTCGGATGCTATTACAAGTCGCTGTTGCTATTTTGTTGCTCGAAAGTTGAACATACATACATACAATAAAATATTGTTCAGCATCTTGCAAGAAGCATCTTTCTTAAACCACAAATATGGCTGAAGAAGTTTCAGTCAACATAAGGGGGCGCAGTGAGGAGGCGTGTTAGCATTTTGAGCCCGTCGACATTATCATTACACATCCTCCACACAAGATAACACATAGTCTTAAAACTTTTACTTTTGTCAACCACTCAAAGCATATAATTACTTAACCCTTTGTCATCTTAATAGTGAAAGTTGAGGTTACCAAAACCCGCCCTGCTCCTCTTTTGAGTCATTCCTAACTTCTCTGGGTTGAGACCAAGTGCTGGTTTCTTTCATACCAGGCAAAATAGATTGACATGGTTAACCAGTCTTTGAAACGTGCTCTACCAATGCTTTAGTATTTTTGTGTTTTTGCAAAGCAGACAAGCGCTGCACACCTGGTTTATATCAAGGGACCGGAAGTACGATGGGATTTGTCTACAATGTAAACCGCAACTTCCTTTAGGTTTGCGTGAGATTTGACAACATAATGGACCAGTTTGGAGTGTTTCTGGTAACCACATGTAGTTTCCTTTTTTTTATTATTTGGAGAGAGTTTATGTAAATATATAATCCCAGCTCACACAGACACAATTTAGCTTTCTGTCGCACCTCCATCTTCCAGCGGCTGAGCCATTCTTCCTTTTGTCTTCTGCTGATGTAGTACGGATCTCCGGCCTGGAAAGTCACCCTGGGGACCGGTTTCCTACGCAACCTCCCCGTCTCACCCTGCACACAGAGTAACAACGACTTGATGAATTCTTCACTGACTATATACCCTTTCATAAGATATGGAGTTTATATATGGTGGAGGAATAATAAATATAGAAATGGAAGAAAAACTACTTTTCTCACCTCTTTGGGGGACTCACAACTTCTGTCGTCTGGTTCATCTACAGAGGAAAAATAACATGAAATGGGCCATTTGTTGTGATTTTAAGAACGTTTTAATAAGGATCTGAAACGGTGACATTTATTACATTAACTTTAGAATCCACATTTAAATCAAAATGCCTTCAAGGGGTGGATTCAGGAAGTTATTTGAGTTGCAGTCATGTTTCCTGTGACTCAAATGACAGGGTATCATTACATTTATGTCAGCAAATATCAGTACATTTTCAAATTAACAGCAATTTCCGTTTCAGTTAAAGTAAATTAATGTATTCCCAACAATGAATGTGCAAAGCAATTAACAGGATTATCTATTATGACCTTCGAATTACAGTGGAATCTCCAAAGGTAAATGTTGTGCAATGTGGAGTTCAAAGTAAAATATACCAAATCTGGACGTTTAGCTGTCATTACAAGTGACATTTTGTGACTTTTCTGGGATGCCATAGTAAAGGCAAAAAAAAACAAGTGATGACAACCACTGATCAGGGAAAGTAGCACACACATCTGCTTTGCACTATATTAATCACTAATAAAGTGAATTGTTTCATGTTAATCTGAAGAGACTTGACCCCCAGGCACATGTGATAATGTTCCCTCTACAGAGGAGTGGATAGTTATGTTTAAGTGTACAGCGATTATTCCATTTTTACACTTCCATATATTACAGTTAAGAATGTTAAAAAGTGCTAATGAATGAAGTTGACGCCTTTCCACAATTCTGTGTTTACTATCCCAGCGTCACACATCATCTAAAGTAGCTTGGAATCTGGTTTTATTTCATTTTATCATACAGCGGTAAGATTAAAGTCCACCAGTAATTAATGTCAGAAGTTGCAGCTGTGCGAGAGAACGTTGGTAAACTTCACTTCCTGAAGCCTGAGATGACAGCTCAGGCTTTTGGCTTGTTGGCGAGCACTCTCGACTCTCAATCCGCAGACATTGGTTCGGTCCCCGGGCAGTGTTAAAGCAAGTGGATCCAGGTAGGCCACTTCGGTGCCATGACCCGTATTAAAGTAAGTTTTTGGGAAGACAGTCTAACGATGCCAGCTGGTGCATATTTGAGAGACTATGCTGGTAAACCTCACTCTTGTCCCTAACGCCTTAAAGGCCTACTGAAACCCACTACTACCGACCACGCAATCTGATAGTTTATATACCAATGATGAAATCTTAACATTGCAACACATGCCAATACGGCCGGTTTAGTTTACTAAATTACAATTTTAAATTTCCCGTGGAGTTTCCTGCTGAAAACGTAGCGGAATGATGACGCGTGTTTGTGACGTTATTGGTTGGAGGGGACATTTTAGCCCAGCACCACTTATGGCTAAAAGTCGTCTCTTTACATTGCGCAATTAGACAGTATTTTGGACATCTGTGTTGCTGAATCTTTTGCAATTTGTTCAATTAATAATGGAGACGTCAAACAAGAATGCTGTTGGTGGAAAGCGGTGGATTGCAGCTGCCTTTGTTTGTTGTGAAGCTTTAACACAGAGCAGTCAAGCGAACATGTTTCTCTACGTCAACCAGCAAGTTTTTGGATGGGAAAATTGTGATATTAAGTCGGCTCTAACCGGAGACTTGAGTGGATTACGCTATCTCATCCTGCAGCTCAAAAGGCAGCTGTGATCTTGGCTTCTCTCAGAGACACTGGCGGTCACCTCAGCCATCCAACTTTCAGGTATGACTTTATAATCTCACTAAAATACTATTAACACATTAAGCAGATAAGGGATATTCCAGAATTATTCTAGTAAGTGTGTCTAATTACATCTGAAACGCTCCCACTGCCGCCGTCAGGAGCCGTCGCCTTTTCTTTTTTTTCTTTTTTCAGTGCTTCACTCTAACTTTCCTTATCCACGAATCTTTCATCCTCGCTCAAATTAATGGGGAAATCGTCGCTTTCTCGGTCCGAATTACTCTTACTGCTGGTGGCTCACAATATAAACAATGTGAGGATGTGAGGAGCCCTCACACCGGTGACGTCAAGTGCACATTGTCTGCTACTTCCGGTACAGGCAAGGCTTTTTTATTAGCGACCAAAAGTTGCGAACTTTATCGTAGACGTTCTCTACTAATTCCTTTCAGGAAAAATATTCATTTAATTTCAGTAGGCCTTTAAGACATCAAGCTGACAGCTCGGGCTTTTGGATAGTTGACGAGCAGCCTCGACTCTCAATCTGCAGACGCAGTGGCAAAACAGGGCGGATCCAGGGCAGGTTAAACACCCACATTGGCATATTTCAACCAAGTTAGACAACTCAATGTTATTCCAACCTACTAACATTTGTGAATTATCCATCCATCCATCCATTTTCTACCGCTTGTCCCTTTTGGGGTTCCGGGGGGTCGCTGGTGCCTATCTCAGTTGCATTCAGGCGGTAGGCAGGGTACACCCTGGACAAGTCGTCACCTCATCGTAGCATTTGTGAATTATTTTAAGTCTATTTAGTTCTATTGTGCAACGTGGCAGTTGTCATTAGAAATGATCAGGAAGAGGAATCACATCATACAAAAAAACGTTGTACACATTAGAGCTTTAACACTGCTTCAACTCCAGCCTTAAAACCCATTTATAGACTCTAGCGTTTACTGTAGATTGATCCTTTTTAGACCAGCTGTTTTGCACATGATGGACTGGGCTCCCATGTTATCTATTAATGTAACAATTCAATAATTATACCCACTCAACATGTTTTGCAGCCAATAGCTCTGGAAGGGGGGTTCCTACACATATGGTACTGCACTTTCTCAAGGTTTCTTCTTTTAAGTTTTTCCTTGGCTAGATGTTGGTATAGATCAGGGGATATTTTTGTGAATATGTAAAGACCTTTGAGACTCTTGTTATTAGGGGCTATACAAAAACATTTTGATTGATTGATTGATAACACTAGAGTAGTCAAACAAACCGGACATTGATGTAAGCATTGCCCAAATTGCAGAGTGTGAGTGCGCTTTCACTGACTACTACAATAAAGACACAACATACTGACTCAGTACACGTATGTGGCAATGTTGAAAAGTTAATCAAAACACTACTCCCTTAGTCCCCCCCCCCAATGGATTGTGTTCAACTTTGAAGGTTCCAGTGTCTATCTACACTAGAGTTGTCTAAACTTTTTGATTGGGCTTAAAAAATTTGGCCGGGGGCCAAAAGCGGACTGTATGCAAAGTAACATATACATGTATATATATATATATATATATATATATATATATATATATATATATATATATATATATATATATATATATACCGTACTTCCTTGAATTGCCGCCGGGGCGCTAATTAATTTAAAACCTCTTCTCACTCCTGCGCTTACCAAAGGCGTGCGGTAAAAGTAAGCATGCGTTAATTATTTTAAAACCTCTTCTCACTCTGGCACTTACCGAAGGTATGTAGCAAAAATTTGAGTGTGATGTAAGCTTGGACCTTAAATCCTACTGAATAGCTCTTAATCTTCTTCCCTTTATGCGATTCAAAATTACCGGTATTGAAATCAGCCTCCTCCATTTTGAAAATGATGACAGGGGAAGTGTCACTTGTGACGTCACGAATTTGACCAGGCGGTAATACTAAGCATGCGCTAATTATTTTTGGAAGCGAGTTCGACCCAACAGTAATTCAAGGCAGGCGCATACTATATGCCCTGCGGCAATTCAAGGAAATACGGTATATATGTGTATATACATATATACACACACACACATAGATATATATAGATATATATATATATATATATATATATATATACATATATATATATACATATATATATATATATATATACCGGTCTCAAGGTATATATATATATATATATATATATACATATATATATATATATATGTATATATATATATATATACATATATATATATATATATATATAAATATATACACACACACATGTGTATATATATATATATATATATATATATATATATATATATATATATATATATATATGTATATATATATGTATATATATATATGTGTGTGTGCCCTATAGACATGTATGAGTACATACTTTTATAATATAATTAATAATATAATTAATAAAAATGCATAAATATTATAATTAGTTATTAAGAGTATGTTAACATTTTACTTCTACCTTTTTTACTTCCATGACATCCTACTTAAGGTTTAATTAACCAGAAATATCAAGCAGCTAAAATGTGGCAAACATGGATGAAAGAGTGTTTTGCATTTTTCCCATTATCCCTTGTAATGGATTTAAATGGGTGTCATTTTGATTTTTTTGTGTTAGTTGGTTTTTTCTAATATCCACAAAGTTTGATGAGCAGGTTGTGTTATGTGTGACAATTTTTTTTTAGCTTTTGTACTGTTTTTTTTGTGTCTGCTGCTTGACTATGGAAGGTTGTTTGTAACATGTAAATGATGTACTTCAGTCACTACAAAGTATACTTAATGGCAGTTACTTTTGTTGGCCATCAGATGGCAAATAAATTGCAGCAACAAGGACCACTGGATATTGATATAACATATGGATGTGTTGCTCCCGGTAATATTGATTATTGAACTCATTCGGTCTCACGGGCCAAATTGAAGCCTTTGGAAACCTCTGATTTACACAGTATGATTTTGCACTAAAAAACTATACCCGTGTTCTTCTCGTTTTGCTCTAATTTCCGACGACCACGTTTCTTGCAAGGGGAAGGGAGTGGCTGCAGATCCTCAAACAGTGTCGGCGGGGCACAGGTATCAGAGGCTGCCATCTCCTGGGAAACAGATGGAGGAATCTAAGTGAGAAATGTGCTGCTGGTCAAGACAAAGCAAAACACATCCTACCTCTACATAGATATATGCATATAGTACAGCCATAGAAATATTCACACACTTAGTCTGTTCTACAGTATTTACAAAGCAGAAGGACACATGGATAGCAGCGTGTGTCTGCTTGTAATCAATGTAATAAATGCCTGCACTTCCATTAACACAACACATTAGTGAGATAGGAAAACAACTAAGCTGGAAACAACAATTTGCAACCTACAGTATGATTTATAATGGACTCAAATTCTCAGAAATAAACACATTTGTCAGTGTTATCCATTTGCACCAGCATTAATTATTCAAACGGTATCTCTGTGAGCTTTCCCAACTACCTGTGTGTGGAAGGGAGTTGGTAATAGAAATATTGTTAGTGTGACAAATGCTAACAAATTAAAAAAGGCTAATGAGCATGTGAAAGAAAACAAAAAAAAACATTAAAGCTCACTCTATAAGACATTACTCTAAATACAGACTTTGTGTACAATAGCGTCCAAAACATACCATATGTAAGCAAAATGTATCAACCCCATTGTGTTTGATTACATTGAACAACATTATTGAACAAAAATATTATAAAATACTCTTTTTTACCCCAAAAAAGGTGCAAATGTTAACACACTTATAAATTTAGTAACACAACAGTGAATAAAAGCAATTTAAAAAAATATGAAGACAACACAGCAACACATTGAAACTTAACAAATTAAACGTAGGTTCTAATTAAGCCGCAAGCTACGCAACATCCTGTGACTTTATTAATAACTTAGCTCAAATGAATCAAATACACAGATATTAATAAAAGGATTTCCATCCATCATTATGTTACGATAAAATGTGTTGCCATATGTTTACAAAAAGTACAATTGAATTGAGTGCCTTTGTCGTAAGCACACAGCTCATTATGGTTTTAACCCCGAGATGACTTTAAAGCTGCATTAAGCAATTTCTAAGCTAAATTGTAGCAAACAACTCACTACTTACTCATTCAGTCGAAACAGAGGAACAAGGACTTTCCACTGCGGTCGTCTGTGAAATGTAAGTGCATGGCGGCCCAGGTTTCCTCAATTCCTGAAAAAATATTTAGATGTGTTTCTTTTTTATTTATATTTTATCCAACGGTCTCCAGCCTTAACGGCTGTAGCGGGTTTATTTGATTCAAGTGTTGCATTTGTCCACACGCTTCCTAGTTTACATTCATGTAAGTAGTTTGATTGCTTGATGCAGCTTTAACAGTCACTATAAATATGTCCTCCCAAATAAAGTAGATGCCAGAATGGCACTAGTGCGTGTCACAATTAAGAGCAGAACACACAAACACACAGTGTTCCGTGTGATTAATTTAATTTCCTTAGTGGCTGTTCCTCTTTATAGATATTACACTTAATGTAGCAGCAAACACAATAAAGCATCATAAAACAAGCAGCCCTACAAAATGTTGTCATACCTGACTTTAGCATTATGAAAATATTTTGCATTTGTTTTTCTTTCACTTGTTTGCAATACACGTAAGCAAACACATCACTAAAGCTTTCTCTTTTGGCCACGTTGACCAAAATACGTTATTTGTCATTTAAATAGGTATATAGGTAAATATTTGCAATTCCTCAGGTACATTTATTCATTTTCTCATTTATTTTTAGCAATTATTCTGTTCAGGGTCACAGGTGAGCTGAAACCAATCCCAGAGGAATTTGGGCTCAAGGCAGGCACATTCTTAAGTGATGTTGTCAACCATACCTGGAAAAATAGAACTCTCTTCCCATATTAAGCCTTAAGGGACACACTCGGTCCTGTTTTACTGTGGTATAACAGCTTTTTTTCTGTCAATACCTGGTTTGATCCCTGACCAGAGTTGTGTTAGGAAGGCTACTTGGTGTACACATTTAAGAAGTCATATTATGATTTTTTTTCTACATTTGAAACACTTCCTTGTGGTAACATGTAATGGTGGTACTTTGGTCAAAATTTTGCACAGATTATGTTTTACAGATGGTTTCCAGGCTCCTTTCTGACCGTTTCTTTAAGATGACAGTGCCTTCTCCCTGCCATCTTTGTTGTAGTTTTTAGCACTTCCATCGCAAGTCTACTGACCGATTAAGTATGAACTATAAGCTACTTTGTATAAGAAATAACAACAGTGGAGGATGTGAGCTAGCAAACATGGTAGTGACAAGTAAAGTACGTTGTCATGAGACGAGCAGCAAATGGACTTTACTACAATTTACTACATTTCTTGAATGATTATACTTCTATTTTTAAAATTAACACTAACGATATTTAGAATGTTGTTTTTTTTATTTTAAATGCGCTCGTCTTGACAACCAACTAACAGAACTAATTCACATGCTGTAACTTCTGAAAACTGACATTTGCATTTTACAGCTTATTATCTGTCTAGTGTCTAATATTTGTGATATGATAGGTGTATTTTGTACCACTTAGTTTTGCCCATGAGAATTACAAGATAAGATAAAGAGGTAGGAAGGATTCAGCTTAAGTCACTTCCAAGTTTTTAAACTAAACGCGCAGGGGCGGTCTGTTGTCATTCAAGCCAGATTTGGGCCACGTTTCACCAACTGAATAGCTCTGAATAAAAGTCCGCTAATTACTTTAGCCTAACATGCATATCTTTGAGTTATGGAAGGAACTCACAGTCCATGTAAATAATTTATGCAAGCACTGGAATAACATGCAAATTCTGCATTGAGTTTCAGTTAGATTTAAACCGAGACCAAGGAAGATATGACTTTGCAACTGTTATGTGATTACTGTAAAGATAACCTTTTGACACAGAAAAATGTGAGCAAAACAAGCCCACAATCGGTGATAGACTTGACTTGAATCCCTTCTTGTATACTGACAGTGTGTTGACAGCTAATCCAGCAAACACGTTGACTGAAAGCCTGAAGTGTGAATTTGGGGTGAAATTTGCATTTTAACTCAACTGAAATCCATGACATGGAAAGGCATCCGTAGAGCAGTGTGATACGGCCTAAAACTGTATCACAATATACCAGTAAGTTTTTTATATCGGTGGATATAAAAAAATATTGATATTTTAATGACCTATCGAAAATAAGAACCAGGAGAAAAAAATAATAAATGAAAACATTTTTATTCACAATGTAACCTTCCTCTGATAATAATCCCCTCCGCTATCCAGGCAGAAAGGAAAGAAGATGTCAACACAACTATCAAAAACAAAAAAAATCAATGTAAACAAAATGTTTAAATCATATTATACACTACAAAAATAACCTCTTGGAATCAAGGTGCAAAAAATGAGTACCGGTATGTAGCAAATGCTTAATAAAGTGCATCAAAATAGTGCAAAATGTTGAAATGTAAACATAGAGAAACCTAACAAGAACAATTTTTTGCAGGTTTAGTGCCAGGAAATTACGGCTGTGCTTGGGTGAGTGCAGCTAAGGAGGGACACATATGTCTGACTATGTTCCGTTTTAAAAAATCCAAAAAACTGCCATACTGTTGAGGTGATTTCTAGCCTAGCGGTGTCCCTTAAGAAGATATATTAAAATGATTATATTAAACATGCAAAACAAAAAGGTAATGAGAGTCAAAGCCTGGGAATAATAGGCACCAAAACAGTACATTATCTTTCTATCCATCTCTAATTTGACAGAAAAATATATTTTTTTAAACCTTAATATTATCTAATAATGCCACAAATATTATATCATACATTCCTTACATTTATTTAATTGAAATAAAAAAAGATAATAAATATTATATTAATATTAATCACATAGGATGTCAAAGCAAGTCAACCATTGAATTGTACACTACAAAAAATGTGTAGTGTAATGTAGTGTAGTAAAAAGTGGTGCTGTTTTTCCATTTACACTGATACACTGTAAAAACAACATTCGTAGATTTCACAGTAAAAAACTGGCAGCTCAGTTGCCAGAATTTTACTGTAATAAACAGTGTTAATACTTTTCCATTTACAGCAATATGCTGCAAAAAACACTGTAAATTGTATGTTAAAATTTTAAGGAGCCGGTTTTTAGTGCAAAACGTTTTTATTTTCTATGTAAAGAATGCATTGGTAATTGTGTAACAATTAAAGAAAAAACACTGCTTGTTCCACATCCATCCTTTAAAGTAAAAAAAGAACAGTGAATATTGTGTGAGGAAAGAAAGGAACCGTGAAGTGGATCTATCATTGATTCGATTATCACGTGAATTTCTGTGTGTGTGTGTGTGTGTGTGTGTGTGTGTGTGTGTGTGTGTGTGTGTGTGTGTGTGCGTGTGTGTGTGTGTGAGTGTGTGTGTGTGTGTGTGTGTGAGAATACGGGGAACCCCCACCTCTCCAAAGTCCGTACAAAAGCACCAGTACCTGATACTATGCAATGTATATGCATAGATTAAGCATAGATGAGTGAGATGAGTAATCAGTTATCATGAGAAGTACAAATTTCTTGTAATTAAGTGTAGCCATTGAATGTGTGTGTGTGTGTGCGTGCGTGCGTGCGTGCATGTGGGTGTGTGTGTGTGTGTGTGTTAAACCCACACAAAGCCGGCCCACCTGGTCAGTCATCGGAACATGAGCAAACCCGGACCCCCTCACACATGAATGCACTTTGTGCACACATGTGGACTCACTTGATGGTCTTTGAGTGACCATGTTTGATCAGCTGCATCACAAATGCTAACAGACCCACGCACACACACAAACACACACATTAACACGGTAAAACCGAATGGCTTTGGAGAAACTATCAAAGACTAATTTCCAGCTCTCTGAGTAGTCAGGTTGGAGTGGTCAGGTGGTATTTATAGTGCCAGGACCAAAGTGTACCAGCAACCCCACCAGAGTGCATCTGAGTTCTACATAAAGTTGCTGGTCCATTAAAAGTCCTCTGCAAAGTAACTGGGTATCTCACAACGACCATTCAAAGGTAAAAAAAGGCCAAAGCCAATGTTATCTTCAATTGTTATTAAACAATTTTACTGGGCAGGGCTGCTTTGAGATATATAGTCGTCCTTCTATCAATACTACAGTAGTATTGGCTACTAGATGGGACCAAACCAATCAGATCACAATTTCAGTATCATGGCTACTGATTGGCTCAGCCTCAGGCAGCACTACTATATTGGTTTAAAAGAGTGTAACATGACTTAAGGGTGTTGTAGTTAATAACAATAATATATTTATATTTAAAAGGTCGTAAACAGTTTTTTATGCTCTAGCTCAGTGGTTCTCAAGCTTTTTTTTAACAAGTACCACTTCAGACCAACATTAACATACAGTAGCTTAGTAGGCCTAAGCATTCATTAAAAACAAGGCAGAAGTTTTATTTAATAAGTATATTCAATATTTTTGGCCACTGTAACATTACACACAATGCACAAACATCAACGATATTATTGCATACACAGTACATATTTACAGACCTCTTTGGCGTAACACTCGATTGTATCTGTGTGCCACTAGTACCACATTTTGAAAATCACTGCTCTCGCTATGAACATACTAAGCGGAAGTTCATTAATCATGGTCATGTACAGAACAAATTAAAAGTGATAATTACAGGACTACCGTACTGGTGTTTTGAGTCACTCGCTCAAACAGGGATCAAATCGGACTCGCAAGTTGAGGTACCACTGCATTTGCAGAACCAGACAGAAAAATACACTGTAGACAAAGCTATCAGGATGCCTTGACATTTCATAAAAAAAGGATATTTTTGTCAGGATTTACACATTTTGTAGTAGAAATGCTATATCACATTAAACACAAATGGTCACTGCAGAAGATGGTGGCTCTCAGGAAGATATGGAGCAACAGCTTCCATGTACACTACTTAAATGTAATTCAAAAACCAACATTTCACCCAGAACGCTCACAAAACTGGTAAATATTGTAATATGGAGCTGCTGTTTGAGACAATGCAGTCTTGTAGAAAGCTCAGAAAAACATTAACATTGGTGTACTCACAGGAAGGAACTGTTTGCGTTTCCTGCTCGGACGGCCCACTCTCCGCTTGTTCGGGGGGGTCCCCAGCATTACCTCCTCAGGACTATCCTGTTCTGCCACATCTTCACTCTGGCCAATACAAAAAGGCCAAGTTAAACCCACATTTAATACCATGCAGTCATGACAAAGGAAGTTGCCTAAAAGAGGAATTTTGCGGCTGTTTTACCTTCTCACTCTCACTCTCTCTTTGTCTCTCATCATTAACTCTTGTTCAATTAGGCGACACTTTTTTTGTATGTCTGGTTTGCTATTCTGTGCCAAGCTGCTGAGAAGCTGCTTGGTCCTAGTAGCCGATGGCCTACCATGTCTACCTTTTGAAAATGACTTAACTAAAATACGAGAACAGATATACCTTGCGTGCTTATTGGAAGATATTCAGATGTTAATAGTCAGTCCAGCTTTGCACAAGTAAAAACCCTGCTTGTATCAGAGCTTTTAGAAACAAGCTGATATCATCTTATACTTGTTTTCTAATATCGATATCAGATCGGGACACCAGTTCCTTATGGCACATATTTCATTTCATATTATTAGATCATATTAAGTACGCTAACAATTTATTGCGTGTCAAGAGAAGATGGCGCAGTGGTTCGTGACTCAGCTAAGAGCTCATTTTATTATTATTCATATTATTTATATATATATATAAACATATGGCAATTTGTGATGAAAATCCAATTTTTTAAAACTATTTTCACGGGAAATTTCCCATATTTTGAAATGCTAATTTTGACAGTTATGCAGTGAACGATGTAGAATATCGCAATACATCGCTATATCACAATAACTGTATTAAATCATGACTCAAGTATCGCTTAATGTATCGTATTGTGAAGTCCTTAAAAAATACACAGTCCTACTAATAGTAGTGGAGATTCAAAATGGTCCCTAAGTGTGAATGGTTGTCTGTCTATATGTGCCCTGACATCGGCCGGCAACCAGTTAAGAGTGTAAACTGCCTCTTTCCTAAGGTCAGCTGGGATAGGCTCCAGCACACCTTAATGGATAGGCGGTATAGAAAACAGATGGATGGAATATAAAAGCTAGTAATCTGTCTTATAATGTAGCAGCAGTGATAGATCAAGACATTGATTTTTACTATTTACGTTACAGTCCATTTACATTTGGGCCATTCCATTGCAAAACGAGCACTGTGTGCATTCAACGGTACAGCGTTCCCTCCCTCTTATTTGTCACATAAAGAAGGGAGAACAGACTATAAGGATAACATCAGCAGTGTCTTTTAACAACAATCTCCATAACTATATTCCTCACTCGCAGCAAGACACCACTTACACCTGAAGAAGCGGCGCCTTCGCCTTCATCGTCACTAGTACAGCAGAGCTGATTTATCATCACCATCATTATCATTCGCTGGTGAATATACTGTGTATAACATGTGGTATGCTAAGATTTGTTTAAGAGTGCCGAAAGTGTTTCAAAAGTGTATGAAAGGTTAATAATAATAATTATATATATATATATATATATATATATATATATATATATATATACACACATATATATGTATATTGTATATGTATACAGTATAATCATACAATATATATATTTATGTATGTATGTATACAGTATACAGTATATACATACATACATACATATAAATGATTATGTATGTATATATTTTATACAACGATCATACATGATATACATATATATATACAGTATATACACATACATATATACACATACATATACAGTATATACACGTACATACACATACCGATATATATGTATATATATACATACATATATGTATATATATACATACATATACATATATGTATATATATACATACATATACATATATATATATATATATATATATATATATATATATATATATATATATATATATATATATATATATATATATATGTATATATGTATATATATATATATTAGGGCTGGGCAACGATTAAACATTTTAATCGAAGTTAATCACACTTTTTCTCCGATTAATCGCGATTAACTGCATTGTATACGCAAAGCCCAATAATGAATTCAAAAGTAGTGTATAGTGCACCTTTATTGGAATATTCTCCCACATGAACAAAAGCGCCAAAACATTTGTTGTGCAAACAAAATTTAAATCAGTACTTGTTAAACAGTAGCAGTTAAATAGCATATTTTATGAAAATCAACTCAAAAAATGTAAATACAAACATTTAAGCTTATTTCTACTGCCAGGGTATTTAAGTTATCCTGTTTGTTATGGAAAATAAATATAATCTACATACAAATCTCTGAGCCACAATCATAACATCCGAACAGGCAATTTCTGAGGTAACAGCAGAAACATTTTTTTTATCAGGGATCTTATGTTTAAAAAACCTATATTATAGGTAGTGGGCTGTTTTAGGGAATTTTTGATCAAATTATCCGTAGTAGCAATATTAATAATGTTGTGTTTATTCTGCGTAGTGCACTTAAAATAATTACGACCATATCTAGGAATTGATATGATGGGAATTTTCCGATTGTTTGCTTGGTGCTTTGATAAACTGAATGCATCATATACATGGTACTATATTGTGATGTTATGAGCCAGGGAAAAAAGAACCACCCTACCCAGCATGCAACAGGAGTGACGAGCATGCACGGTAGCCCGGTATGGGTTGTGTCGCCATGACGGCATCTTGTATGTTGTGATATGCACGCTCTGAAAGCAAACGTTAAGAACTCAGCCAACACTCCTCGTCTGCATTATTCATAAATAGACAGACAACACATATAGTCCGCTGCTTCACAGGCCGCTGGATGTAGCCGGCAAAGTATTCCCATGCTAGTTAGCCGGTCTAGCAAGCACGCGTCATTCAGTCCAAAACGGCCCGATCTATCCACATTCATAATTGTCTGGCGGTCGTAAGTGATCCCGGAGTGAGCCAGCCATGAAATTTGCAGAATTGTCCGGTATTTTGCCAAATGTTTCATCTTTACCAAGAGCCCCTCCACGCCGAAGCCCGTCTGGGCGCCGCCATCTTTATAAGAAAAGGCGTTAACAAAATAAAAGCATGTAAACAACATATGCAAATGCGCGATAAAATAATTGTCAGCGTTAATAGATTGATGAGTTAACTCGTAATTAACGCATTAATTTGCCCACCTCTAATATATATACAAACTCCGTTTCCATATGAGTTGGGAAATTGTGTTAAATGTAAATATAAACGGAATACAATGATTTGCAAATCATTTTCAACCCATATTCAATTGAATATGCTACAAAGACAACATATTTGATGTTCAAACTGATTAACTTTTTTTTTTTTTTTCCCAAATAATCAGTAACTTTAGAATTTGATGCTAGCAACACGTGACAAAAAAAATTGGGAAAAGAGGCAATCAATAATGATAAAGTTGAGGAATGCTCATCAAACCCTTATTTGGAACATCCCACAGGTGTGCAGGCTAATTGGGAACAGGTGGGTGCCATGATTGGGTATAAAAACAGCTTCACAAAAAATGCTCAGTCTTTCACAAGAAAGGATGGGGCGAGGTACACCCCTTTGTCCGCAACTGCGTGAGCTAACAGTCAAACAATTTAAGAACAACGTTACTCAAAGTGAAATTGCAAGAAATTTAGGGATTTCAACATTTACGGTCCATAATATCATCAAAAGGTTGAGAGAAGCAGGAGAAATCACTCAATGTAAGCGGCATGGCCGTAAAACCAACATTGTATGACTGTGACCTTCAACCTCTCAGAAGGCACTGTATCAAAAACAGACATTAATCTCTAAAGGATATCACCACATGGGCTCAGGAACACTTCAGAAAACCAGTCACTAAATACAGTTCGTTGCTACATCCTTAAGTGCAAGTTGAAGCTCTACTATGCACAGCGAAAGCCATTTATCAACAACATCCAGAAACGCTGCCGGCTAAGATGGACTGATGCAAAGTGGAAAAGTGTTCTGTGGTCTGACGAGTCCACATTTCAAAATGTTTTTGGAAATATTCGACGTTGTGTCATCCGGACCAAAGGGGAAGCAAACCATCCAGACTGTTATCGACGCAAAGTTCAAAAGCCAGCGTCTGTGATGGTATGGGGGTGCATTAGTCCCCAAGGCATGGGTAACTTACACATCTGTGAAGGCACCATTAATGCTGAAAGGTACATACAGGTTTTGGAACAACATATGCTGCCATATAAGCACCGTCTTTTTGATGGGCGCCCCTGCTTATTTCAGCAAGACAATGCCAAACCACATTCAGCACGTGTTACATAAAAAAAGAGTGTGGGTACTTTCCTGGCCCGCCTGCAGTCTCCCCTCGAAAATGTGTGGCGCATTATGAAGGGAAAAATACAACAGCGGAGACCCCGGACTGTTGAACAACTGAAGCTCTACATACAACAAGAATGGGAAAGAATTCCACTTTCAAAGCTTCAACAATTAGTTTCCTTAGTTCCCAAACGTTTATTGAGTGTTGTTAAAAGAAAAGGTGATGTGACACAGTGGTGAACATGCCCTTTCCCAACTACTTTGGCGCGTGTTGCAGCCATGAAATTGTAAGTTCATTATTATTTGCAAAAAAAAATAAAGTTTAAGAGTTTGAACAACAAATATCTTGTCTTTGTAGTGCATTAAATTGAATATGGGTTGAAAAGGATTCGCAAATCATTGTATTCCATTTATATTTACATCTAACACTATATATATATATATATATATATATATATATATATATATATATATATATACATATATATACATACATACATATATATATATACATATATATACATACACACATATATATATATATAAACGATCAAGGTTTTATACTGCCGATTCCAATCAATATAAATAGGCCGATACCAACACCGACAAAAAAACAGTTGTGGTTATATGACTCTTATAAATCTCCTTGTAATGTCCTGTTAATAGCTGCTTAGTTTCTGCTGCAGAGTGGTTCCATCTACACTTCTTAAACTTTATGCACGTATTCGTTATATATGTTGTTTCAAGCTAGCTTAGTTTAGCTCCTGGCTTTCTCTCTGTGTGTAACATTTTTACCCTTGACCTGCAGTTATAATAATACTTGATAATGATGCTCGACATATTAAGAAATGCTGTTTATTTGCCATAACGGGGGTAATTATTAGATTATTATTAGTTTAGAGGAGTCTCTCCACTCTGTGTATGGAGAAACATAATTAGCTGGTGGCCACGTGTCATCTAAAAAGGATCGACATTTGCGATCGGTATTGAAAAGGCATTAACCAGCAATGGCATTAATTGATATACTTTTCACAAAAATCGGCACATCCCTAATAAGGTAGCTACTTGGTGGATTACATCTACTGTACGGGGCTGGAGGCTGAAACTTAACCCGTTTGGTAGACAAGGGAACACGGTATTTAAGGTTTTGCCGCAGTGACGGAACATTCACTGAAAGCTTGATGTGATTTCAAGACAATCCATCCATGCTGATGCAAGATGAAGTACATTTCCAAGCCACGACTATGTTAGTCTGACCAATTTATGGTGATTTCAGTCAGTGTTGGCATGGACTTCATAATTACATTTTCTCTCGTGTGCAGTGCCATCCTTATGTTTTCCATTAATGCCTTGATCCCTTTTCCTCCTTCCTTGAGTGGACTCCGTGTTGCAGTGACAGTGGAGTGGTTGCTAAGGTGCAGAAACTGCTTAGCAACTGTCTCCGACAGAGACGGTGGCCATGCTGACTAAACGTTTCCCGGTTGATCATTGGGTACAGCAAACAGCTCGCACAAGGTGACGGCCCTGCACTTGTCTGCCTGGTTTTGCTGTCCACAAGCCAGTCAGCCATACACGAGGAAGGGCTATTGGAAGTGTGACAAATACAAAGGGACACAGTTGAACTGTTAAAAAAAACGGATTAAGAAGCCAGCGTGTCTGTTTGAGCAGGTGTCAGGCACACAGACCGGCCAATCTGTTCTTATATCGTTGGTCTATTTCTGACTTGTGGCAGGTTATTTTGGGCTGCTGCAGTTGCTAAGCGACCAGACTGCGAGCCAGGCGGGAAGAAGAGGATCCCATCAGCATCAGACAGCCTGTCCTCTTTCTTTCTCTTTCCACATCCACCTCACTTGTTCACTCCATTTTCCTTTCTGGCCCTTTTCCTGCGCTCTCTGTTTCCTTCGCTTTGCTTTGCTTTTTTTCATCAAAGCATTTAATAGGGAAAAAAAACGCAAATCCAATTATTTTAAAATTACCGTATGATGAACTTACAGTCACAGTCAAACTAGAAGCAAACACTTAAGTATCACAGAGGCTATCATCTCACAATACACTTCCAGATTCCCTCCAGGCTAATACCATAATTGAAAAACCGTATCCTTGTGGTAAAACACACATTTTTTTAATGTTTTGACCACATTATCATGACATCATTTACTGTGTGTGGAAAGCTAGCATACTTGTGGCTATTTGCGGCCCACAGACCTATATTTTGTGGCCCCCAATTCTTCATAGATTAGTCATTAGTGTAATCTTGAATACCACAAGAAAGAACACGGAGTACAGTAACGGTTCAAAAATAACAGCTCAACAAAAACATATTGGGCAACACAAACAGCAACTTCCTATAAACAACCAGAATTGTCTTTGACCATTTCCTGAGGAAGTCAACAGTGTCAAAACATTAAATTGTTGCATTCAATTTAACGTATATACTGACTTCAGGCCTACTATATTTCAATATCACTATAGCTGTCGCTATAGTCACACGGTTGAAACGTGATTCTTGTCAGGCTTTCCCCTGACAGTTTGTCTATGTTTTAGTTTTTTCCTCTGCATTTGTCTTAGTTTCCTCTGTGTTTAGTATCTCCTGTCTTTAGTTCCTGTCAAGTGCTCTTATTTTGGTTCAGCCTCCTGTTTGTCTCCCTGTGTGCTGTTGTCACCTCATCTGCGGCTGATTGGCACCTGGCCACACCTGTTGTCAATCAGCCTGCTTCTATTTGTACCCACTGTGTCTTCCAGTCAGAGCTGGATCATTGTCCTTGCCACATGTCGTTCTTGTGTCTTTGCTACCTGTCGTGTCTAGCATCGTTACAGCTACTACCTGTCGTGCTCCATTTTGTCCTGGTCGTCGTGGCGGTAAGCTGTTCTTGTTAGCCATTAGCTGTTTTCAGTTTTTCTGTTTGCTACCCACTAGCTTCCATGCTAAAGTTCCTTTTTGTTTTCTAGCTCCCAGTGCCAGCTCCTTTAGTTTGTTATTCCGCCCACGTGCGTGCTTTTTGTTTATACCCTTTATTTGTTATTATTCTAATATTTTATATTAAATCATGTTTTTTCATTCAATGCCTGCCTCCTTCTCTGCATCTTGGGGTTCATCACCAAATAACTGACAATTCTGAAGTTAACACAGCCCAGCCTCACCCAGACTCTACCTCCAGCGGCCCAAAATTAAATTGAGTTTGAGACCTCTGTCAACATTTGAATTTCAAATAATGCAAAGTCTGCGATGAGATGGCGACTTGTCCAGGGTGTACGCTGCCTTCCGCCCGATTGTAGCTGCGATAGGCACCAGCGCCCCACGAGGACCCCAAAGGGAATAAGCGGTAGTAAATGGATGGATGGATAATGCAAAGTAACAATAAGGATACAAACATGGTTCTGCCAACAACAGAAAAACATGTCAACATTCCTACATCCTTATGCTTTAGATTTTTTTTTTATGCTGGTCTTAGGTCCTTTAACTTCCTTGTGATTATACTAAAAATCAGTGTTATAAAATTATGAGTAGCCTAACCTGCTCTATGTTGAGATCCAGGAGAGTACGCCAGGGCGATACATCATTTTAATCGATGTATTTTTTTTTTTGTCGCAGACGATTTAAAAAATAAAAAAAATTATGTTTTTCTCCTCTCCTGCCACGGCATTTTTTTTTGCCGCCATGAGCTTCCCTAGCCATCGCCAGCCCCCTTCCTTCAAGCCGAGCAAAACATGGCTAATGAAAATGCTAACGAGAGCGGGAAGTTTGTTCAAAGAAAAGTGTTGCCAGTGCTTTAGATAAGCGGCAACAGGCGTGAAACAAGTGAATGCACGCTGCAAAGTTTCTTCAAAAAAGGCAGCAGAACCACAAACTTATTCCTGCATCCAAAACAGCATGGAATGGGGGCAATGCACCTCTTTACATAGCGTAGAAGACTGTTCCAACAACTTCACCTAAAACGCTGTGTACTGTGGCAAAATGTACACAAGGTACCATGTAAAGTATAGAGAACAATGCACAGAGCGATCACTAAAGCAGTCGCTCTGCACATCCAAACAGGACAGCTCATACCCGTGTGTGCTTCTGCAAACCTGTTGTGGAATTATAACGCATTTAATCATCAATATAATGGTATATATTACATGTGCAATGAAGTTCTCATAGTCTTTAATATCAGTACACACTAACAAGGAGCCCAGGATACCTCACGGAAAAGCCTGCGTTTATCCACTTACTAAAACTGTACAGTCATCTCAATGTTTTACTTAATAGTTTATTTGCATACAATGTACAATACTACATTTTTATTTACAGTAGCATTTTATTCAAAATATAAGTTTTAAGTTTGCAAGTTGTTGATCTGATTGATTTGTATCACTATTTAATGGTTACATTTTTTTCTTTGCATGCAATGCTACATTTTTATTTACAAAAGTATTTTTTCAAGACAGAAATTTTAAATTTCAACTTGAATAATCTCAAAGTCAGAGATTATTATTTAGTTAAATTGAATGTACAATGCTACGTTTTTGATTACATCCATCCATCCATCCATTTTCTACCGCTTATTCCCTTTCGGGGTCGCGGGGGGCGCTGGCGCCTATCTCAGCTACAATCGGGCGGAAGGCGGGGTACACCCTGGACAAGTCGCCACCTCATCGCAGGGCCAACACGGATAGACAGACAACATTCACACTCACATTCACACGCTAGGGCCAATTTAGTGTTGCCAATCAACCTATCCCCAGGTGCATGTCTTTGGAAGTGGGAGGAAGCCGGAGTACCCGGAGGGAACCCACGCATTCACGGGGAGAACATGCAAACTCCACACAGAAAGTTTTTGATTACAAAAGTATTTTATTTAAGCAGAAGTTGATCAAATAAAAGCTAAACTTTTTTAGAATTACCTCTGCCATTTGTATTCATTGGTGTCTTTAAAAAGTAGGGGGGAAAAAATCTGGAAAAATCCTAAATCAAATTTTTGGCTGAAAAAAATCTGAGATTGTATTTTTAGGCCATATCGCCCAGGCGTACCGCAGAGGATTTATTTATTTATTTTATGGAAGGGAAGAGGGAGATGGCGGAAAAAAATATGAGAGTTTCCTGGGGAAAACGGGAGGGCTAACAGGTAAGCCAGGGGCGCTCACACTTTTTCTGCAGGTGAGCTACTTTTCAATTGACCAAGTCGAGGAGATCTACCTCATTCCTATTTATAATTTATATTTATTTATTTATGAAAGAGACATTTTTGTTAACAAGTTAATGGTGTTTAATGATAATACAAGCATGTTTAACACGCATAGATTCCTTTCTTTCATGAAGACAAGAATATAAGTTGGTGTATTTGATTCTGATGACTTGCATTGATTGGAATTAGACAGTGGTGCTGATAACGTCCGCATTTCAAATGGAGGAAAAAAAAAGTCCTTCTTTCTGTCCATTACCACATGAAAGTGGTTGGATTTGGCATCTCATTTGTCCAACTTGCATACTTGTTTTTAAACACTTTGTTATGAGAGTAGCATATGTGTGTGGCCCTTTAATGTCTGGCAGCAGGTGAGTGACGTCAGTGAGTGTGCGGGTGGGCAAGCAAGTGAGAAAGCGGTCGCTGAGGGCGGGGGAGAAATACATTGGCATCAAACTCCGTAGCTTGCTAGCTTGTGCACGCTAGCTTTCTGAGACTCTTATTTTGTTAGCACAGGCAGGATGAAACAGGTCTTTTATGGTGAAGACAGGAACTGTGCAGTCGGTCTTTAGAGTTTTGACAGTAGGTACGGAGTCTCTAGAAATAAAATGTGTTTCTCTGCGTCCGCCCTGTTAGTGATTTTTTTCTTAAATATGAGCTCGCAGCAGCCATCTCACAAGATCCTCGGGTGCCGAGAATGTCAAACAACTGACGAAAGTGAAGTCTTGGTATGATTGATGATTGCTCATTTTTATGTATATTTTTTAATGCCTGGCTTGAGATCGACTGACACACCCTCCGAGATCGACCAGTCGATCGCGATCGACGTAATGCCCACCCCTGAGGTAAGCTGTAAGTGGATGACTTTCAAGCCAACTAAGCAACATTTTATTAAAGGGAACCTACTGTATAAGGCTTTCCCTCTTTTATGACTAATGAATATTGTTACAATGGCGGATACTCGTGTTTACAATGTCAAAGCATCAAATCATAAGGTTAATGTATTTGGTCATGAGCTTTCACGTAGTTTGGACGGCTGCGAACGCTGTTTTGCAGTCTCTTTTTTTTAACAGAGGACAATTTGTGTCTTAACGGATTGACGGACGTACTTATGTGGACATTAGAGTATTTGCTCTCTGCCTGCATGGCCCCTCCTCTCTGCTGCGTTCTATGTACCGAGACTGTTGACTCCCATGTCATTACTTCTTGTCTCATACCACCCGCCTGCCTTAGTGTTTATATAGGAAAAATATTTATGTGTTTATTTATCCACCACATTTTACATGGGACTGTTTTGTGAAGTGAAGTGAAGTGAATTATATTTATATAGTGCTTTTTCTCTAGTGACTCAAAGCGCTTTACATTGTGAAACCCAATATCTAATTTTTACATTTAAACCAGTGTGGGTTGCACTGGGAGCAGGTGGGTAAAGTGTCTTGCCCGAGGACACAACGGCAGTAACTAGGATGGCGGAAGCAGGAATCGAACCTGCAACCCTCAAGTTGCTGGGACGACCGCTCTACCAACCGAGCTATACCGTAAACAATATTAGCCGCTGAACTCAGACAAAAAAGACGGCGCAATTGCAACGTTACTACGCGGTATAGCTTGGTTGGTAGAGTGTCCGTGCCAGCAACTTGAGGGTTCCGGGTTCAATCCCTGCTTCTGCCACCCTAGTCACTGCCGTTGTGTCCATGGGCAAGACACTTTACCCACCTGCTCCCAATGCCACCCACACTGGTTTAAAGACCTACTGAAAAGAGATGTTCTTATTTAAACAGGGATAGCAGGTCCATTCTATGTGTCATACTTGATCATTTCGCGATATTGCCGTATTTTTGCTGAAAGGATTTAATAGAGAATATCCACGATAAAGTTCGCAACTTTCGGTGTTAAGAGAAATGCCCTGCCTCTACCGGAAGTCGCAGACGATGACGTCACACGTGTGGGGGCTCCACACATATTCACATTATTTTTAATGGGAGCCTCCAAAAAAAAGTGCTATTCGGACCGAGAAAACGACAATTTCCCCATAAATTTGAGCGAGGATGAAAGATTTGTGTTTGAGGACATTGATAGCGACAGACTAGAAAAGAAAAAAAATTATTTAAAAAAAAAGTTAAAAAAAAAAAAAACGCAATTGCATTGGGACGGATTCCCATGTTTTTAGACACATTTACTAGGTTAATTCTGGGAAATCCCTTATCCTTCTATTGTGTTGCTAGTGTTTTAGTGAGTTAAATAGTACCTGATAGTCGGAAGGGTGTCTCCAGCGGTGTCTTGACGTGCAGTGTCTCAGGGGAGCCGACGGCAGCTATGGACGGCACAACCTCAGCTTTTCTCCGGTAAGAACTGACTTTTTAACCACAATTTTCTCACCGAAACCTGCTGGTTGACATTTGGTTGGGATCCATGTTGGCTTGACCGCACTCTGATCCATAGGAAAGTTTCACCTCCAGGAATTTTAAACAAGGAATCACTGGGTGTTTTTGTGGCTAAAGGCTAAAGCTTCCCAACTCCATCTTTCTACTTTGACTTCTCCAATATAAATTGAACAAATTGCAAAAGATTCAGCAACACAGATGTCCAAAATACTGTGTAATTATGCCGTTAAAGCAGATGACTTTTGGCTGTGTGTGTATGCAGCGCTCATATTTCATAACAGCCCGTGACATCACGCATACACGTCATCATTACGCGACGTTTTCAAGAAGAAACGCCCGGGAAATTTAAAATTGCAATTTAGTAAACTAAAAAGGCCGTATTGGCATGTGTTGCAATGTTAATATTTCATCATTGATATATAAACTATCAGACTGCGTGGTGGGAAGTAGTGGGTTTCAGTAGGCCTTTAAATGTATAACTTAGATATTGGGTTTCACTATGTAAAAGCGTTTTGAGTCACTAGAGAAAAGCACTATATAAATATAAACAACTTCACTACACTACTTGGTTTGAAAAAACAAAAGAGAGAGTAGGATAAAGTATTGTTTGCATCTGATCGTGGCACGCTGATATTGTCACTGGTGACTATATCAGACGTTTATTAAGCTTATCTTCAAATGTTTCTGGAAAAAATTGTGTGGTAATGGTCGTCTTCAAGATACTGTACATATATATTTGAATAGTGTACATTTTCAAAAGATAAATTATACTTGCAATCTGACCTCCAAAAATGAACCGTTTGTAGGCATACTTAGAAAGAGGTTTACAAATTTGACTAAGGAGCAAAATCCATCCATCCATCCATTTTCTACCGCTTATTCCCTTTCGGGGTCGCGGGGGGCGCTGGCGCCTATAAGGAGCAAAATGTACAGGAAATTTAAAACAAACGCCACAAGACGTGTGTGTGCATTTACAAAATCATAAGAAGTTGCACTTTAAAGTGCCGGTTGCGCTACTCAACTTTTGTGTATGTTACATGTGTCGTACTATTGTTTACAATTACCGTATTTTTCGGACTATAGGTCGCAGTTTTTTTCATAGTTTGACCAGTGGTGCGACTTATACTCAGGAGCGACTTATGTGTGAAATTATTAACACATTACCGTAAAATATCAAATAATATTATTTAGCTCATTCACGTAAGAGACTAGACGTATAAGATTTAATCGGATTTAGCAATTAGGAGTGACAGATTGTTTGGTAAACGTATAGGATGTTCTATACGTTATACTTATTTGAATGCCTCTTACCATAATATGTTACGTTAACATACCAGGCACATTCTCAGTTCATTATTTATGCGTCATATAACGTACACTTATTCAGCCTGTTGTCCACAAAATGCGATTTATACTCCAGTGTGACTTATATATGTTTTTTTTCCTTCTTTATTATGGATTTTCGGTAGGTGCGACTTATACTCCGGAGTGACTTATACTCCGAAAAATACGGTAACTCATCAGCAGTGTTATTACTCGCTGAACAGTTTGCTCTTTCCCAGTATGACAACATCGGTTCTGTTGCTGCCGTGCTGTGCATTACAAAGGTACCTCAACATAATGGCCCCAACTTAAGCGTGTTTCGAGATAAGAGCTGTCTCTCGGCTTATTGTTATGCTTCAAGTTGTAAACTAAGATTTGAGTCACAACATCATAGGCATAGCAAATGTTACAGCGCACCCCGTAGGATCAGACCCAAACATCTGGTCTTACTTGCTAGCATTAGATTACAGATAAGAGATGGACGTAAGTTTGTTTTTCCAACCATGGAAAGGAAAAAAGTTGGTGTAAAGGTAGAAAAAAATGGAAGATATTCATTGAATTCAATAAATAATTATCAAAAAAATGATGAAGGTGAAGCATTTAGAGCAAAATACAGCTAGTCTGCATCATACTTACTCAGAATGAGTCCAACGCCAGCCAAGAAAGTTGAAATAATATCTCAAAGGTTGGAATTTATCCATGAATGTATGGAAAATTTGCTGTGTTGGACAGCAAAACATCTGGAAGGAGATACTGCAGAAGTCTGCTCTCCAAGGTAAATGATGTACGCATTACATTACTTCATAATGTGTTTTTTTTACAATATTTCGGATCCAGAATTTTTTTTTTTTTTTTTTTAAAGGCATGTCACATGTCAAAAGTGTCCTGTTTTGCAGGGCAGGCAAGCACTAATTACATGAATTTAAATGATTTCTAATGGTCGACTTTGACTTGCGATAAATGTTTTGAGTTAAAGGCCTACTGAAACCCACTACTACCGACCACGCAGTATGATAGTTTATATAACAATGATGATTGATGAAATCTTAACATTGGAACACATGCCAATACGGCCGGTTTAGTTTACTAAATTACAATTTAAAATTTCCCGCTGAGTTTTCTGTTGAAAACGTCGCGGAATGATGACGTGATGATGACGCATGTTTGTGACATCATTGGTTGGAGGGGACATATTAGCCCAGCACCACTTACGGCTAAAAGTCGTCTCTTTTCATCACGCAATGGACATCTGTGTTGCTGAATCTTTTGCAATTTGTTCAATTAATAATGGAGAAGTCAAAGTAGAAAGATGGAGTTGGGACGCTTTTAGCTTTTAACAACACAAATACAAATTGTTTCCTTGTTCAAAATTCCCGGAGGTGAAGCTTTACTATGGATCAGAGCGGTCAAGCGAACATGTATCCCGACTACACGTCAACCGGCAGTTTTCGGTGAGAAAATTGTGGAAATAAGTCGCCTCTTACCGGAGATCAGCGGAGCCAGCGTCCTCCTGCAGCTGCCGTGACTTCTCTCAGAGACTCTGGCGTCAACACACCTGTTGCCACACACCTCCGACTTGAAGGTACTATTAAACTCACTAAAACACTAGCAACACAATAGGCAGATAGGGGATTTCCCAGAATTATCCTAGTAAATGTGTCTAAAAACATCTGAATCGCTCTAACTGCCCTCGCCTTTTTTTGTATTTTTATTGTAGGTCTTCACTCTAAATTTCCTCATCCCCGAATCTTTCCTCCTCGCTCAAATTAATGGGGAAATTGTCGCTTTCTCGGTCTGAATAGCTCTAGCTGCTGCTGGCTATGATTGTAAACAATGTGAGGATGTGAGGGGCCCTACAACCAGTGATGTCACGCACACATTGTCTGCTACTTCCGGTAAAGGCAAGGCTTTTTCTATTAGCGACCTAAAGTTGCAAACTTTATCGTCGATTTTGTCTACTAAATCCTTTCGGCAAAAATATGGCAATATCGCGAAATGATCAAGTATGACACATAGAATGAACCTGCTATCCCCGTTTAAATAAGAAAATGTCATTTCAGTAGGCCTTTAAGAGCTCTGTCACAGAATCAATTAAGCTTGTAAGTTGAGATAATACTGTATACCGTATTTCCTTGAATTTCCGCAGGGCATTTAGTATGCGCCTGCCTTGAATTACTGCCGGGTCAAACTCGCTTCCCAAAATAATTAGCGCATGCTTAGTATTACCACCTGGTCAAACTCGTGACGTCACGAGTGACGCTTCCCCTGTCATCATTTTCAAAATGGAGGAGGCTGATTTCAATACCGGTAATTCGAAATCGCATAATGGGAAGAAGATTAAGAGGTATTCAGTAGGATTTAAGGTCCAAGCTTACATCACACTCAAATTTTTACTGCATACCTCTGGTAAGTGCCGGATTGAGAAGAGGTTTTAAAAGAATTAGCGCATGCTTACTTTTACCGCATGCCTTTGGTAAACGCAGGAGTGAGAAGAGGTTTTAAATTAATTAGCGCCCCGGCGGCAATTCAAGGAAATACGGTATATGTTAATAAATGACCGTGCAAATCCGTTCTACTTTCTTATGCACTCTGAGTCATGATAAAAGTTTTTGTGTTACTTATATTAAAAAAAGGACGACATAGACAAGTGGCGTTACATAGAGAGAGAACTTGTAAAAGAGGAAGTTAGGTGAAGAGAGTTCGAGACATAAGCCAAACAATAAATATACATTGGTCTTACCACATCCTTGGAGGTTTTGTTGTCTGGTGTCTGGGGAAGTTCGGTGACAGCAGGACTGTTGGACGGCATGGCGAAAGGCAGCTTGATGAAAGCGAGTTCACAAAGTAAAAAAAAATAAAAATAAAAATAAAAATGGAGCAAATCAAAACATGGGAAATGCCCTCAGAAGCACCAGGTGCGCCGTCATTCAAACTGCCTCTTCTGTCCAACAATCACTCGGTCTCACTCAGTCCTCCCCCTCTCCTAAAAGAAGCAGAGAGAGAGAAAACATGCAACACGCACCAGTGAAGAGAACAGGAAGTTGATGAGGACTGAAGACACCACAAACTCACGAGGGGCCGCAGTTCAAAGTGGTTTGACAGGTGTTTCTTCAATGCATGTTGGATTGGGTTAAAATCATGTTAGACCTGTTAACAGGGTCACACTAAAGCAGGTGTCCTTAGAACAATCAGGTCAGCGTTCAGCATATAATGTTAAAAACTCTACTTTTCATGTTTCATAATCCCTACACCAGGAGCTATTTATCCTGAGCATAACTAGTAGTACATAGGAATGGAAACCTTAGGCACCTCACATTTCGATTGCAATTTAGGGGCCATGATTCAATTCTAAATTAAGTATTCATACATTATATTGCATATTATTATTTGTATTTTGACAATATATTGTATATTATGATTATACAAAACCCAAAACCAGTGAAGTTGGCACGTTGTGTAAATCGTAAATAAAAACAGAATACAATGCAAATCCTTTTCAACTTATATTCAATTGAATATAAGTAAACTTTGTTATTTTTGGCAAATGTTAACTCATTTGGAATTTGATGCCTGCAACATGTTTCGAAAAAGCTGGCGCAAGTGGCAAACAAGACTGAGAAAGTTGAGGAATGCTCATCAAACACTTACTTGGAACATTCTACATGTGAACAGGCTAATTGGTAATAAGTGGGTTCCATAATTGGGTATAAAAGCAGCTTCACCATTTACGGTCCGTAATATACTCAAAAGGTCCAGAGAATCTGGAGAAATCACTGCATGTAAGCGGCAATGCCTGTTACCTTCGATCCCTCAGGCGGTACTGCATCAAAAAGCGACATCAGTGTGTAAAGGATATCACCACATGGACTCAAGAACACTTCAGAAAACCACTGTCAGTAACTACAGTTGGTCACTACATCTGTAAGTGAAAGCTAAAACTCGACTATGCAAAGCGAAAGCCATTTATCAACAACACCCAGAAACGCTGTCGGCTTCGCTGGGCCCGGGCTTATCTAAGATGGACTGATGCAAAGTGGAAAAGTGTTCTGTGGTCTGATGAGTTTACCAGTTCGAATGTTAATTGACTTGTCTTTGCAGTGTATTCAATGTAATATAAGTTGAAAAGGAAATGATAATTATTGTATTCCATTTTTATTTACGATTTACACAACGTGCCAACTTCACTGGTTTTGGGTTTTGTATATTCTAAATGTATAACATCTAATTATTATTATTTACATGATTTACATAGAGTTATTAAAATATTATTAATGTATCTGCAAGGCTCCTCCTTTGGTTACTTAATACTGACTAATTCATTATTGAGTCATTTACAATTTTTGGATATTAGTGTGCACGTTCGAGATGTAGAAGACGCCAATAAATAAACGTCTCTAATTGGCGAGCAGGCATCCTTTGACTTAATGTTTCATTAGTCACTTTGGCCCCGTTCGCCACAAACTTGCAGCTCAAAGACGTGTCATCGATCTAATCATTCATCTGTATGCCTGAAAGTGTTGTTTTCTTTTCATTGTCTCTCCTGACCTCTACTTGCCAATTTCCTCATCTTAGCTGGTTATTTGAAGTTGAAGTTGAAGCGTACAAAGCATTTATTGTTTGTTTTTTTTCATTTCTCATTCAAGGTAGTGTAGCACCGCAACTCGCATAGCTTGACCTCGCCTCCCTTCTCCTCATGTGTGTCCACGCTAACCCGGCTAACACGTGACGTTAAAATAATGTTAATAGCTAATGGTTCTCCAATGGTTATTTAGAACCAAACCAAGCACTAACATTTAGGCTTGGTCTACATTTAGCCGGATAACTCCTTAAAGGCCTACTGAAACCCACTACTACCGACCATGCAGTCTGATAGTTTATATATCAATGATGAAATCTTAAGACTGCAACACATGCCAATACTGCCGGTTTAGTTTACTAAATTACAATTTAAAATTTCCTGTGGAGTTTCCTGTTGAAAACGTCGCGGATTGATGACACGAATTGATGACTCGTGTTTGTGACGTTATTGGTTGGAGGGGACATATTAGCCCAGAACCACTTACGGCTAAAAGTCGTCTCTTTTCATCGCGCAATTACACAGTATTTTGGACATCTGTGTTAGTGAATCTTCTGCAATTTGTTCAATTAATAATGGAGACGTCAAAAAAGAATGCTGTTGGTGAAAAGCGGTGGATTGCAGCTGCCTTTAGCACCGAAACACAGCCGGTATTTCTTTGTTTGTTGTGAAGCTTTAACACAGAGCGGTCAAGCGAACATGTTTCTCTACGTCAACCTGCAAGTTATTGGATGGGAAAATTGTTATATTAAGTCGGCTCTTACCGGAGACTTGAGTGGATTACGCGACCTCATCCTGCAGCTCAAAAAGGCAGCTGTGATCTTGGCTCCTCGGCTTCTCTCAGAGACACTGGCGTTCACCGCAGCCATCCGACTTTCAGGTATGACTACATGATCTCACTGAAATACTATTAACACAATAGGCAGATATGGGATTTTCCAGAATTATCCTAGTAAATGTGTCTAATTATATCTGAAACTCTCCCACTACCGACGCCTGGAGCGGTCGCCTTTTCTTTTTTTCGTGCTTCACTATAACTTTCCTCATCCACAAATCTTTCATCCTCGCTCAAATTAATGGGGAAATTGGCTCTTACTCGGTCCGAATAGCTCTTACTGCTGGTGGCTCACATTATAAACAATGTGAGGATGTGAGGATCCCTCACACCGGTGACGTCACGCGCACATCGTCTGCTACTTCCGGTACAGGCAAGGCTTTTTTATTAGCGACCAAAAGTTGCGAACTTTATCGTCGATGTTCTCTACTAAATCCTTTTCTGCAAAAATATTGCAATATCGCGAAATGATCAAGTAGGAAACATAGAATGGACCTGCTATCCCCGTTTGAATAAGAACATCTCATTTCAGTAGGCCTTTAAACTAATAATTATTTAGAAGGCATTTTAGAACCATCTGTGTTATCTTTGTTGAAAAATAATTAACATTTGTACATTGATTCAGAAATGTCCACGCTCTAATCGTGGTGCATCGAAGAATTGATCATTTTTCCCACCTCCACTAAAGAGTATGCCGCAATATCACATCCATCACATTGCTCTTCAATTATTTCCAAACACTTCGCCCATCCTGAAAAATGTAATTATATTCCAAGCAATAAAATAAACATCTGATTGACATTATTCCAATTTGACTTTTCTAACAGCTGCCGACTTACAGCTGCAAACCAATTAAACACAAAGCAGATGTTGACCATGTTCACACTTTGACAGACCATTGTGTAAAATACAAGCTATTTTTATTATGATTCAATAAATAACATATTTGGATGGACTATTGCAGAGTGTGTATCTACGTATGTGAATTCAAAACAGCCTGTTTGCCATACTGTCGCCATGTTGTGGTCAAAGCCAACGGGACCCAACGACAGCAGACGTTTGTTGCTAACCAGACAACATCATGGAAGATTCATCCATCCATCATCTTCCGCTTATCCGAGGTCGGGTCGCGGGGGCAACAGCCTAAGCAGGGAAACCCAGACTTCCCTCTCCCCAGCCACTTCGTCTAGCTCTTCCCGGGGGATCCCGAGGCGTTCCCAGGCCAGCCGGGAGACATAGTCTTCCCAACGTGTCCTGGGTCTTCCCCGTGGCCTCCTACCGGTTGGACGTGCCCTAAACACCTCCCTAGGGAGGCGTTCGGGTGGCATCCTGACCAGATGCCCGAACCACCTCATCTGGCTCCTCTCGATGTGGAGGAGCAGCGGCTTTACTTTGAGTTCCTCCCGGATGGCAGAGCTTCTCACCCTATCTCTAAGGGAGAGCCCCGCCACACGGCGGAGGAAACTCATTTCGGCCGCTTGTACCCGTGATCTTATCCTTTCGGTCATGACCCAAAGCTCATGACCATAGGTGAGGATGGGAACGTAGATCGACCGGTAAATTGAGAGCTTTGCCTTCTGGCTCAGCTCCTTCTTCACCACAACGGATCGGTACAACGTCCGCATTACTGAAGACGCCGCACCGATCCGCCTGTCGATCTCACGATCCACTCTTCCCTCACTCGTGAACAAGACTCCTAGGTACTTGAACTCCTCCACTTGGGGCAGGGTCTCCTCCCCAACCCGGAGATGGCACTCCACCCTTTTCCGGGCGAGAACCATGGACTCGGATTTGGAGGTGCTGATTCTCATTCCGGTCGCTTCACACTCGGCTGCGAACCGATCCAGCGAGAGCTGAAGATCCCGGTCAGATGAAGCCATCAGGACCACATCATCTGCAAAAAGCAGAGACCTAATCCTGCGGTTACCAAACCGGAACCCCTCAACGCCTTGACTGCGCCTAGAAATTCTGTCCATAAAAGTTATGAACAGAATCGGTGACAAAGGACAGCCTTGGCGGAGTCCAACCCTCACTGGGAATGTGTTCGACTTACTGCCGGCAATGCGAACCAAGCTCTGGCACTGATCGTACAGGGAACGGACCGCCACAATAAGACAGTCCGATACCCCATACTCTCTGAGCACTCCCCACAGGACTTCCCGAGGGACACGGTCGAATGCCTTCTCCAAGTCCACAAAGCACATGTAGACTGGTTGGGCAAACTCCCATGCACCCTCAAGAACCCTGCCGAGAGTATAGAGCTGGTCCACAGTTCCACGACCAGGACGAAAACCACACTGTTCCTCCTGAATCCGAGGTTCGACTATCCGACGTAGCCTCCTCTCCAGTACACCTGAATAAACCTTACCGGGAAGGCTGAGGAGTGTGATCCCACGATAGTTGGAACACACCCTCCGGTCCCCCTTCTTAAAGAGAGGAACCACCACCCCGGTCTGCCAATCCAGAGGTACCGCCCCCGATGTCCACGCGATGCTGCAAAGTCTTGTCAACCAAGACAGCCCCACAGCATCCAGAGCCTTAAGGAACTCCGGGCGGATCTCGTCCACCCCTGGGGCCTTGCCACCGAGGAGCTTTTTAACTACCTCAGCGACCTCAGCCCCAGAAATAGGAGAGTCCACCACAGATTCCCCAGGCACTGCTTCCTCATAGGAAGACGTGTTGGTGGGATTGAGGAGGTCTTCGAAGTATTCCTTCCACCTATCCACAACATCCGCAGTCGAGGTCAGCAGAACACCATCCGCACCATACACGGTGTTGATAGTGCACTGCTTCCCCTTCCCGAGGCGGCGGACGGTGGTCCAGAATCGCTTCGAAGCCGTCCGGAAGTCGTTTTCCATGGCTTCCCCGAACTCTTCCCATGTCCGAGTTTTTGCCTCCGCGACCGCTGAAGCTGCACACCGCTTGGCCTGTCGGTACCTGTCCACTGCCTCCGGAGTCCTATGAGCCAAAAGGACCCGATAGGACTCCTTCTTCAGCTTGACGGCATCCCTCACCGCTGGTGTCCACCAAGGGGTTTTAGGATTGCCGCCCCGACAGGCACCAACTACCTTGCGGCCACAGCTCCGATCTGCCGCCTCGACAATAGAGGTGCGGAACATGGTCCACTCGGACTCAATGTCCAGCACCTCCCTCGTGACATGTTCAAAGTTCTTCCGGAGGTGGGAATTGAAACTTTGTCTGACAGGGGACTCTGCCAGACGTTCCCAGCAGACCCTCACAATGCGTTTGGGCCTCCCAGGTCTGTCCGGCATCCTCCCCCACCATCGCAGCCAACTCACCACCAGGTGGTGATCGGTAGAAAGCTCCGCCCCTCTCTTCACCCGAGTGTCCAAAACATGAGGCCGCAAATCCGATGACACAACTACAAAGTCGATCATGGAACTGCGGCCTAGGGTATCCTGGTGCCAAGTGCACATATGGACACCCTTATGTTTGAACATGGTGTTTGTTATCGACAAACTGTGACGAGCACAAAAGTCCAATAACAAAACACCACTCGGGTTCAGATCCGGGCGGCCATTCTTCCCAATCACGCCTCTCCAGGTTTCACTGTCGTTGCCAACGTGAGCGTTGAAGTCTCCCAGTAGGACAAGGGAATCACCCGGGGGAGCACTTTCCAGTACTCCCTCGAGTGTTCCCAAAAAGGGTGGGTACTCTGAACTGCTGTTTGGTGCATAAGCACAAACAACAGTCAGGACCCGTCCCCCCACCCGAAGGCGGAGGGAGGCTACCCTTTCGTCCACCGGGTTGAACTCCAACGTACAGGCTTTGAGCCGGGGGGAAACAAGAATTGCCACCCCAGCCCGTCGCCTCTCACTGCCGGCAACGCCAGAGTGGAAGAGGGTCCAATCCCTCTCGAGAGAAGTGGTTCCAGAGCCCTTGCTGTGCGTCGAAGTGAGTCCAACTATGTCCAGCCGGAATTTCTCGACTTCGCGCACTAGCTCAGGCTCCTTCCCCCCCAGTGACGTGACGTTCCACGTCCCAAGAGCTAGCTTCTGTAGCCGAGGATCGGACCGCCAAGTGCCCTGCCTTCGGCTGTCGCCCAGCTCACAATGCACCCGACCTCTATGGCCCCTGCTATGGGTGGTGAGCCCATTGGAGGGGTGACCCACGTTGCCTCTTCGGGCTGTGCCCGGCCGGGCCCCATGGGAACAGGCCCGGCCACCAGGCGCTCGCCATCGTGCCCCACCTCCGGGCCTGGCTCCAGAGGGGGGCCCCGGTGACCCGCGTCCGGGCGAGGGAAATCTGGGTCCATGGTTTTTCATCTTCATAAAGGTCTTCGAGCTGCTCTTTGTCTGATCCCTCACCTAGAACCTGTTTGCCTTGGGAGACCCTACCAGGGGGCTTTATGCCCCCGGACAACATAGCTCCTAGGATCATTGGGACACGCAAACTCCTCTACCACGATAAGGTTGCAGCTCAGAGAGGAGTTGCAGCTCAGAGAGGAGGTTGCAGCTCAGAGAGGAGTTGCAGCTCAGAGAGGAGTTGCAGCTCAGAGAGGAGTTGCAGCTCAGAGAGGAGATTGCAGCTCAGAGAGGAGCAAGTTTAACAAGTTCAACAAGTTTAAAACAGCACTGAGTATCTTGTCAACCTTCATAAAATATTTTAATAACTTTTGGTATGATACATGGACATACAAAGAGTGGAATGACGCCTCTGATGTGTGGCCTGAAGGGGTCTTTATCGCTTTCACTGGCACTAACAAACTATGAGGAGGGTTCCAGAACCATACAAAAAAAAATACCAATGTGGAGACTGCTTTACGGCATATGACCCTTCCCCTGTTTTTACATTTCACACCTGCGTGCCGCCAGAAAACTAAAAGAAGAAGAACGCCTATTTTCAATCACTGCTATTATGGCCGAAGCTGCAAAAAAAAGAAATAAAATAAAATAAAATAAAATAAAATAAAAAAAAAGGTTTTGTCTGAGGAGACACAAAAAAAACAAGAAAAAGGGAGGCTACCCGGATAAAAGAACAATCAAGGATCAACATTGACCCCGTTTTCACTTGCTGGCATGAGCTCATAAATGAGGATAGATTTTAGACCAATGTTCCTGCTGGACAAGTACCTTCCGATGCTCATATTAAAGTCTTATCTATCTAGCTATCGGAAATTTGTGTGGTCGCAAAAAATAGCCACCAGCTTGATAGTTTGCAGTTCCACACTGACACGACCAGCCACGCAACAAACTCTAAAGTACTGTAAAAAGAAATACAATGCAATGACTGCAAACCGCATATATAAAGTTTGAGAAAAATATGTAGGTTCCTACTGTGGAAAGATCAGTCATACTGAATCATTGTGGTATTATCGTGTCAGTTTGTAAGTAAGTGACGGTAGTTTCTGACGATTTATGACGCTATGCACGGGTCCTCATGGGAAATGTGGTCTTCCTTCAGGCAAAACACTGCCGCTTTGGTCCACTGCCGCCGCCAAAATCAACCAGAACTGAAAGCTTTAAGTAAGTTTTAGGGCACAGATTAATATGCTCCACATATTCTGCAACAAGTGGTTGTGCAAACGTGAGACGTGAAATAAATTCACAGCTGTTGCTGAAAGGTGTTTAATGTTTACTTACATATTTTACTATATGGATTATTAATGTATATTAGTAACCTATCATTTCAGACAGGTACATTTCCAAACAAAAACTCTACTTTTCATTTTTCATAAGCGCTACGCCAGGAGCTATTTATCAAGAGCATAACTAGTAGTACAGAAGAGTGGAATCTTTAGGCACCTCAAATTTCGATTGCGATTCAGAGGCCATGATTCAATTCTAAAATAATTATTAAAACAATATATTGCATATTAGTTATTTGTATTTTGACAATATATTGTATATTATGATTATACAAAACCCAGGACCAGTGAAGTTGGCACGTTGTGTAAATCGTAAATAAAAACAGAATAGAATGATTTGAAAATCCGTTTCAACATATATTTAATTGAATAGACTGCAAAGACAAGATACTTAACGTTCGAACTGGTGAACTTTGTTATTTTTTTTGCAAATATTAGCTCATTTGGAATGTGATGCCTGCAACATGTTTCAAAAAAGCTAGCACAAGTGGCAAAAAAGACTGAGGAAGTTGAGAAATGCTCATCAAACACTTACTTGGAACATCCCACACGTGAACAGACTAATTGGGAACAGGTGGGTGCCATGATTGGGAATAAAAGCAGCTTCCATGAAATGCTTAGTCATTCACAAACAAGGATGGGTCGAGGGTCACCACTTTGTGAAAATATGCGTGAGCAAATTGTCCAACAGTTTAAGAACAACCATTCTCAACAAGCTATTGCAAGGAATTTAGGGATTTCACCATCTATGGTCCGTAATATCATCAAAAGGTTCAGAGAATTTGGAGAAATCAATGCACGTAAGCGGCAATGCCTGTGACCGTCGATCCCTCAGGCAGTACTGGAAACAATACACGACATCAGTGTGTAAAGGATATCACCACATGGGCTCAAGACCACTTCATAAAAACACTGTCAGAAACTACAATTGGTCCCTACATCTGCAAGTGCAAGTTAAAACTTTACTGTGCAAAGCAAAAGCCATTTATTAACAACACCCAGAAAGGCCGCCGGCTTTGCTGGGCTTGAGCTCATCTAAGATGGACTGATGCAGAGTGGAAAAGGGTTCTGTGGTCTGATGAGTTTACCAGTTCGAACGTTAAGTATCTTGTCTTTGCAGTGTATTCAATTTAATATAAGTTGAAAAGGATTTGCAAATCATTGTATTCCGTTTTAATTTACGATTTACACAACGTGCCAACTTCACTGGTTTTGGGTGAAATTTCCAAACAAAATGAAAACAGCTAAAGTTGCACCAATTTATAAGACTGTAGACAAAAAGCAATTTACAAATCATAGACCTGCTTTTTTACTTGCACAATTTTCTAAAATCATTGAAAAACTTTTCAATAACGGATTAGAGTTTCACACACAAAAATAGAATACTCGAAGACAACCAATATGAATACAAAGCTAATGTTTCAACTTCGATGGCTTAAATTTAAACTACAGAAGAAATTACCATTGTAATAAATAGTAAAAAAATAGTTGAATTTGTTCATTTCTTCTGTTATTACTTGTATTATCTTCTGTGTGTTCTCTCCTGAACATAACACAGTTGTGTCATCCGAAAATAACAGTAACTTTAAATATTTTGTAACTTTACAAATGTCATTTATATTGAGATTGAATAATTTTGGTCCGAGTATTGATCCCTGAGGTACACCACAGGATATATTTAGTGTTGTAGATCTGTGTTTGCCTAGCTTCACGTATTGTTTCCTGTTCGTTAAATAACTTCTTATCCAGTTTAAGACTAACCCTTAGATGCCATATCATTCTAGTTTTTTGATTAAAATGGTGTGATTAATTGTGTGAAATGCTTTAGTTAGATCCATAAACACTGCTGCCTCAAATTTTTTTTACTATTTATTACAATGGTAATGGTAATGGTAATTACAATGCGGATGATAAAACTGTGTTTTGTTCAGGAGAGAACACACAGAAGATAATACAAATAATAACAGAAGAAATGAACAAATTAAAAGATGGTTTGACAAAAACAGACTATTTTTGAATCTCAGTAAAACTAAAATAATGCCATTTGGTAACAGTAGAAGAGAAAGTCAAACACAAATAGAAATTGAAAGTGTAAATGAAACCAAATTTCTAGGTATAATGATTGATGATAAATTGAACTGTAAATCTCATGTAAAAAATATACAACATAAAGTAGCAAGACACACGTCAATGATGAATAAAGCAAAACATGTTCTAGACCAAAAAACACTTCGTATTCTCTACTGCTCACTAGTGTTACCATTATTGTGTAGAAATATGGGGAAATAACTACAAAAGTACACTTCAGTCATTAAGAGTGTTACAAAAAAGATCAGTTAGAATAGTACATAATGTTGGATATAGAGAACATACAAATCTTTTATTTCTTAAATCAAAAATACTGAAATTCCACGACATAGTGAATTTGCAAACAGCTAAAATCAAACACAAAGCAAACTATAACCTGCTACCCAAGAATGTACAACAATTCATCTAAAAAAAAGAGGAGAAATATGATCTTTGAGAAAAATATAATTTAAAACATTTGTATGCACTTAAAACACTTAAGACCATCAAAATGTCTGTATGTGGAATTAAATTATGCAATAGATTAAGCAAAGCTATCAAACAATGTATTAATATGATCCACTCCAAGAAACTCTTCAAACTTAGTGTTTACAAAGTACAAAGAAGGACCATGGTAAACATTCTGAATTTATTTCATCTATCCATCCGTTAATTTTTTTCAAAATAATCTAACATATGAAATGTAAGTTACTTCACAGAGTAATATTTATTTATTTTTATTGTGATTACTTATGGAGTATATTGTGAATAAATTGAGAACAGGAAGTGAACAAAAGTTTCAACAAGTGTTATGGAAAAAAAAAAAAGGGGGTAGGATTAAATGAGCTCTGCTTCTTCCTACTCTTTTTCGAACATGTTGAAAAGATTAACTAGAAATTGTGATTGTTATATGCTTGTATGTTCGAAATAAACTCAAACTCAAACTCAATACTTTGGTCTGCACTCACAGTGGGCTGCAACAATTTATTGTATACATCGATTAATTCGATTAAAAAACAGCTTTATACTTTGTTGCTTCTATTAATAATTTAATGAATGTAATGTAACTGATAAAAATGATTAATTCAGACTGCATGATTTGCCTGTAACTTTAAATAGTTTCCGCACTGCCGCAGCAATTTAGTGTACATGACAGCCGTAAAGTTTTATGTAAGTATTTTTTTATTATTGCACACATGTTAAAAGTGCATTTTCATTGTTGATGAGAAAACAAAAAGAATGAAGGTAATGGCGAGCAGATAAATAGTTGCCTATTTCAACTCTCTGTAATCGAAAAAAGTAACCGATAGTGTTACTTGATTATTAAAATAATGGATAGCTTCACCCCTAACTCACGCTGCTCTACAACAGCGTTTTTAATGCCATCGCTGTTTTATACAGAACTTTTATGAGTTTGTTGCTTATTTTGAGTCTTTGAGTTTATTTCTGGTATAAAAGGTGGCAGTTGTCAATAATAACTGGAGGGAAGAAGGATCATATTAATGTATAATCTTGCGTGTATATCTTGTGCGAGATTGGGCATACCATGGGATCTGACTTTATGGGTTATGTCTAGTTGTTCTGTTTACTTCTATAACGGAAGATGGTGGCTATTATTAATTACTGGAGGCATTACATGTATGTATTGCCTATTCTGTACCTGTAAGGAAGTGTATCGCGCTTGAGTACGGATCAGATGAGAATATCTGGCCCCTGTCCAGGGGCCCAGGCTTAGACCGATTTTATTATTTTATTTTATTTTATTTTAATCTTTTATTTTTTTCTCCCATTCCCCACCACTTGTTTACCTGAATCTCACCTTTTTTGTAAGGGGCGCCGGAAGTTGGCAAACCTGCCAGCGATCCTGTTCTGTCTCCCTGTAATGTTTGTCTGATCTTGAATGGGATTGTGCTGAAAATTTTAATTTCCCCTCGGGGATTAATAAAGTATGTCTGGTATAGGTGTCAAGTGTGTCCACCTGTGGTGCAGGGATATCCAACTACATAATTTTGGGGGCTGCATTTCCAGAAAGCTAAGGACTGGAGGCTGGACCTCTCCCTTCACAATTAGCCGTTTTTTTTGCATGTTCTCCCAAAGGATGCTTCCTCCCAACTGTCCAAAAACATGCACTTGGGGATAGGTTGATTGGCAACATTAAATTGACCCTAGTGTGTGAATGTGAGTGTGAATGTTGTCTGTCTATCTGTGTTGGCCCTGTGATGAGGTGACGACTTGTCCAGGGTGTACGCCGCCTTCCGCCCGAATACAGCTGAGATAGGCTCCAGCACCCCCTGTGACCCCAAAAGGGACAAGCGGTAGAAAATGGATGGATGGATGGATGGATGGATGGATGGGTTTAAAGAATCTTCTGCAAAAATGTTAATCTCTCTGAAGTTTTTTTAACTGAACTCACGGAATAGCCAAAATGATTAAAAAAAGGAGGACCTAAAATTGAACCTTGAGGAACACCCTAAAGAAGTTGAACAAAAGACTACTGACCTAATCTGTCGTAAGCAAGATACAGCAACACCTTGGTTACATAAATCACATTCCGAAAATAAATTGTATGGAGGTTAATGTGTGTCTTTTTTACGTGTTTAAAAATGAGGTTTGTTAAAACACAGTGTTTAAAAATTCAATGCGTAAAAATTCAGTGTAATAAAGTTTGGTGAAGAAGTATTCGTTGCTTCGCAAGTCAAGATCCAAATTCTGTAAATTAAGACAAAAGCAATCGAGCCAGTCTCAGAACCATCCAATGAGGTGTCAAGTTTTCAGTCATGTGACACGGGAAACCCAGAAGTGAGTCTTGAGTTTTTAAGCAACCATGTTTATACGGTGAATATTTTTACACTGTATTTTTAGACGGTGAATTGTTACACACTGAATTTTAAAGCATTGTATTTTACCTAACTAAATAATGAAACACAAATTTTGCAAAAATTCAGTGTAAAAAAAAAAAACTTTTGTAAAAAAGACACAAATTAACTTACATAAAATTGGAACTGCCAAAAAGGAGAGAACTTAATGGGTTGCTTTGAGAAACGCGTCAGTTATGTAAATCACAGGTTTGGACCCCTGTGTTTTAGATTTGCTCACAGCAAGGAACTGCCATTTGTTTGTGGTCCTTCAGTTTTCAAAAGACATGATCATGTACTGTGCAATCTTACGCTTCTAACAGTTACATTAAACCAACCGCAAATCAAATTACCTGAGTGGAAATTGCAATTTCACCACGTCAAAAGACCCGTTTTGAGGCCAGACCACCATTGCAAACAGATATTCTTGGCATAAACATAGCCCAAACAAGCTGCAGCAACACCTTAGTTACATAAATCCCATTGCGTTTGGACCCCCGTGTTTTAGATTTGCTCGCAGCAAGGAACTGCCATTTGTTTGTGGTCCTTCAGTGTTTTCAAAAGACATGGTCATGTACTGTGCAATTTTACACTTCTAACATCCATCCATCCATTTTCTACCGCTTATTCCCTTTTGGGGTCGTGGGGGACGCTGGCGCCTATCTCAGCTACAATCGGGCAGAAGGCGGAGTACACCGTGGACAAGTCGCCATCTCATCACAGGGCCAGCACAGATAGACAGACAACATTCACACTCACATTCACACACCAGGGCCAGTTTAGTGTTGCCAATAAACCTATCCCCAGGTGCATGTCTTTGGAAGTGGGAGGAAGCCGGAGTACCCAGAGGGAACCCACGCATTCACGGGGAGAACATGCAAACTCCACACAGAAAGATCCCGAGCCTGGAATTGAACCCAGGACTGCAGGACCTTCGTATTGTGAGGCAGACGCACCAACCCGTCTGCCACCGTGAAGCCCACACTTCTAATACTTAAATTAAATCAATTACATATTAAATTAATTGAGTGGAAATTGCAATTTCACCACGTCAAAAGACCCGTTTTGAGGCTAGTCCGCCATTGCAAACAGATATTCTTGGCATAAACATAGCCCAAACAAGCTACAGCAAAACCTTAGTTACAGAAATCACATTCTGAAAAAACATTTTTTAACTGCCAATAAGGAGAGGGCTTAAACGGGTGTTCTGAAGAACGCCTCAGTTATGGAAATCACAAGTTTGGACCTCAGTGTTCTATGTTTGCAAGCAAAGTTAAAATGCCAATGCAGCAACCTGCCATTTGTATGTTCCTTCAGTATTTTCAAAATACAATACACAATTTCACACAAAGTTATGTATTGCGTAGAGTCTATCTTCTAACACCTACATTAAACCAACCATATACTGTATCAAATGATTAATTGAGTGGAAATTGTAATTTCACCACATCAATAGAACCGTTTTGAGGCCAGTACCCAATTGCAAACAGATATTCTTAGTATAAATATAGCCCAATTTGCTCTTTATTTTGCTGTGGTTACCTCAAACAATTGCTGGATGTCATTGCAAGTACTGTACAGTCATTGTACCACAGAAGCATGGGCTTCAGCAATGGCAGACGTTTAATCTGAATACTCAAAAAAAAAAAATCTTACTGCTCAAAATTGCACCCCAAAACCGACCACAGTAGTGATTTAAGTGGAAATGCCTGCAGCCATGTGTGATGCTCATGAAGATGTATTGTGGAGTATGTCACTCCTCGCACTGCGGCCTTACGTCAACCGCTGTAAAGACGCCAGGCAGAGGGCCAGCGGAAAGCCGAGGGTGTGGAAACTTCGCAGAAAATTGTACGATCACCCTCCCACAAACCCCAGGGGTCTTTACAGCACAAATCTGCAAGTCAACTCCCCCCTCTACATTTGACATATTTAGGTCAAAAACCCACTTCACACTCCTAAATAAAAAGCATGAAACAGAAATTGTTGCCGTCTTCTTGCCAGAGGGTTTCTAAATTAGACTCCTCTCCAAGGCCTAATAAGCGCAAGCCTGAACTGGTGAAAAGAAAAGTGGGTGCCAGAGCAGGGAAAAAGCTTCATTGATGAGTCAAAGTAGTAAGAAGCAGCTGGGGAAAGAATGAGGAAATAGAATTGTCTTTAAAATAAAAGTACTAAATCGATCCTATTTTCAGGCTGCAGGACGATGTTCCATTGCATTTAAAAATAAAGAGTTAACTAATGTAATTAATCACAAAAAATATTGCATTAATCACGTATACACGCAGATTAATCACAATATTTATTTTGACCGCACATGCTCCGTTACCTTAACAGCAGATGGTTACCTGGAAGGCCGCATGAGTTGTTATACAGTTAGTGATCAGGTCATTGCATACGTCAGTGACAGGTGAGTGACAGGTGTGCTCGAAGGGCAAACCCAGCTTAAAAATACACTGTAGATAAAAGTGTTACCAAATTTTGAGCGCATAAATGACATTCATTCAAGTAAATTATTGTTTTAAATGTTGCTATATGATTGATAAATGCATTCGTGTGTCCATACGGTGTGGTTTAAGTTAGTTCAATGTATGCAAGCGAGTAATAACCAGTGATTAATCATGATTAATACAAATTCAAAAGTGTGATCAATCTGATTAAACAAAAAACTTAACAGCACTAAGTTATGTGCCACTCCTTTACCAATGTGTCGAAAAAATAAAGGGGAAAATTGCCAGACGATAATTTTTTTTATTTTTTTTTATGAGGATTTTTACCTATATGACTTAAACTAGCCTAAAATGACGACGCTGAAAAAAAAATTCCAATAAAAAATTAATTTTTGATCCCATGTTTATTGCAACATATATTAAGGAAATCATTTGTGTAAAGCTTTAAATTGGGATATTTATTTGTATATGTGTCCACCTACTTCTTCCTATTCAAAGCATTCAGAAAAATGTCACTTCTACATTTTTCTGCAAGGGTGCCTAATTTCCTACTTAAATAAGGGGGTTTGAAATTAACGTTCACAAATCATTGAAGGTGTTCATAGTATTGGTTCATCCTGGAAAAATAACTACTGCTTTCCCTCACCACACTGAGCTTCAAATATAGCTTTGCTGACTTTTTAGGGATTTTATTTTTTGCCCAACGCATGTTCTACAATTTTTTGATCCTAAATTAAAGTGGCTGTTTTCACCTAGCTCACAGTTAAATTGTTCTAAGCAAAAAATACAAGATTATTATTAAGTTACGTAATAAAACAAATTTACAGGCCAAGATTTTTTTCTTTTAATTGTGTTTACGTCAGTCACTCACTCTGTCAGAGGGAGCTTGTGCAAACATACAAAATCAGCCAAGAGAAGCAATTAACAATTTGCAGTCATGTTGTTATGATCGAATATACATTCAATGACAGCTAACGCAAGCTATCTGCATCGCTATCATCATTAGCCCCCAAAGCAAATGCGCGTGCACGTTTTATATACACACAAGGTTACTTCATTACATCGTAAAAGCTGTAACAGTGCAGGATATATTGTGTAAAGCAGCGGTGTCAAACGTACGGCTAAAGGGCCGGATCAGGCCAGCGAAAAGGTTTTATCCGGCCCGCGGGATGAGTTTGCCAAGTATAAAAATTAACCTGAAATTTTTGAATGAAAGAAACAGCTGTTCTAAATGGGTTATGGGTTATAATTGTATGGCTCTTTTCTACCTTCAAGGTACTCAAAGCGCTTTGACACTATTTCCACATTCACACACTGATGGCAGGAGATGCCATGCAAGGCCCTAACCACGACCCATCAGGAGTGAAGTGTCCTGCTCAAGGACACAACAGATGTGAAAAGGTTGGTAGAAGGTGGGGATCGAACCAGGAACCCTAAGATTGCTGGCACGGCCACTCAGTAAATGAGTCCATCGGAAATCGCAATAGCAATTATTAGTATATTTGTAGATGATACTAGATATGTACAAAATAAACCACATGATGTTAGTACGTCAGTCGAGGAAAACGATCAAACTACATAAATAACATACGGTAATTTGATTTTGATATAATTTTCTTATTTTGATAGCTTGAAAATTAACAGCAATGAGTTGACTGATGAACATTATCACATAATTTTTTCAGAGAATATAAAAAACGACAAATAAAGATTGAATAATATTAACTGCAACATGTAAGTGTAAAAAACAACAACATTATGTTTTGTACATGTTCAAAATGTGCTTGTTCTATTCTTTAACAAAGAAAACAATCTGAAGTTGTCTTTATTTTTAAGTTATCGTTCCGTGATTATACCAGTTCGGTCCACTTGGGAGTAGATTTTTCTCCATGTGGCCCCCAAACTAAAAGTAGTTTGACACCCCTTCTGTAAAGTATATTTATAAGTCAGGTCCCTGTAGGCATCTGCGAAAATGTTGCAGAAAGCTCTTTAATAATTTCCAAGCAAAAAAGGGCTAAATAAACTAAAATGAGATTAGTAGGTTGTGAGTTCACACCCCGGCCGACTCATACCAAAGATTATAAAAATGGGACTCATTCCTTTCCTGCTTGGCACTCAGCATCAAGGGTTGGAATTGGGGGTTAAATCACCAAAAATGATTCCCGGGCGCGGCACCGCTGCTGCCTACTGCTCCCCTCCCCACCCAGGTTGTGATCAAGGGTGATGGGTCTAATGCAGAGAATAATTTCGCCACACCAAGAGTGTGTGTGACAATCATTGGTACTTTAGCTTTAACTTTTTAAAAACAACAACACCAGAGTATTATTGGCCACTAGAGGAGACCAAACCAATCAGAGAATGTTGCTCTGATTGGCTGAGCATCAGGCAGCATTAATGGTTTAAATGAATACAAAAGGTTGTTATTTAATGTCTGGAGGGCAAGCGTAGTAACAAAAAAACAGCTTGGTCACAAACATTATCTTTATTATTTTTAATGGTTGATTCTTACTTTGCGGGAAGTCTTGTCTGAAACCAATTAACAGTGATAAAAGAGGGACGACTGAATTCAAATTAATTGTATTACTATTATTTATACCATGAATTGATTAACGTGGACCCCGACTTAAACAAGTTGAAAAGCTTATTCGGGTGTTACCATTTAGTGGTCAATTGTACAGAATGTGTACTGTACTGTGCAATCTACTAATAAAAGTATCAATCAATCAAATCATTAAGGACCCAAATGTGTTAAGACATACATACCCATAATAATGACTTTCTAAACTTCTAAACAGCATTAAATGTATAATATTGTTTAGGGGGTACTTGAAGAAATGCCAAGGGGTTCGTGAGATTTTTAAAAAATATTCTAAAAATAGCAACAATTCAAAAATCATTTATAAATATATTTATTGAATAATACTTCAACAAAATATGACTGTACATTCATAAACTGTGAAAAGTAATGCAACAATGCAATATTCAGTGTTGACAGCTAGATTTTTTTTGTGGACCTGTTCCATAAATATTGATGTTAAAAAAAAAAATGTTTGTGAAGAAATGACCCCGATAGGGAATAAGCGGTAGAAAATGGATGGATGGATGTTTAGAATAAAGTTCATGAATCCAGATGGATCTCTATTACAATCCCCAAAGAGGGCACTTTAAGTTGATGATTACTTCTATGTGTAGAAATCTTTATTTATAATTGAATCACTTGTTAATTTTTCAACAAGTTTTTAGTTATTTTTACATCTTTTTTTACAAAAAGTTCAAGAAAGACCACTACAAATGAGCAATATTTTGCACTGTTATACAATTTAAAGGCCTAGTGAAACCCACTACTACCGACCAGGCAGTCTGATAGTTTATATATCAATGATGAAATATTAACATTGCAACACATGCCAATACGGCCTTTTTAGTTTACTAAATTGCAATTTTAAATTTCCCGGCGAAGTGTCGTGTTGAAAACGTTGCGGTATGATGATGCGTGCGTTTGACGTCACCGGTTGTAGCGGACATTATTTTCCAGCTCGATCCAAGCTATAGGTAGTCTGCTTTAATCGCATGATTACACAGTATTCTGGACATCTGTGTTGCTGAATCTTTTGCAATTTGTTCAATTAATAATGGAGAAGTCAAAGCAGAATGATGGAGGTGGGAAGCTTTTAGTCTTTAGCCACAAAAACACAGCCGGTGTTTCCTTGTTTAAAATTCCCGAAGATGAAGCTTTACTATTGATCAGAGCGGTCAAGCGAACATGGATCCCGACTACACGTCAACCAGCAGTTTTCGGTGAGAAAATTGTGGTAATAAGTCGCCTTTTACCGGAGACATCAGCGGAGCTTCCGTCCTGCTGCAGCTGCCGTGACTTCCCTCAGGGACTCTGGCGTCAACACACCCGTGGCCACACCCCTCCGACTTTCAGGTACAATTTAATCTCGCTAAAATACTAGTAACACAATGGGCAGATAAGGGATTTTCCAGAACTATCCTAGTAATGTCTAATAACATCTTAATCACTCCCAATGCAATCGCCTTTTTTTTTCTAGTCCTTCACTCTAAATTTCCTCATCCACGAATCTTTTATCCTCGCTCAAATTAATGGGGGAATTGTCGCTTTCTCGGTCCGAATAGCTCTTGCTGCTGGAGGCTATGATTATAAACAATGTGAGGATGTGAGGAGCCCTCACACCGGTGACGTCACGCGCACATCGTCTGCTAATTCCGGTAAAGGCAATGCTTTTTTATTAGCGACCAAAAGTTACGAACTTCATCGTCGATATTCTCTAATAAATCCTTTCAGCAAAAATATGGCAATATCGCGAAATGATGAAGTATTACACATAGAATGGACCTGCTATCCCCATTTAAATAAGAGAATCTTATTTCAGTAGGCCTTTAAGTTGATGATTACTTCTATGTGTACGAATGCCCATCCATCCATTTTCTACCGCTTATTCCCTTTTGGGGTGGCGGGGGGCACTGGCGCCTATCTCAGCTACAATCGGGCGGAAGGCGGGATGTACCCTGGACAACAGAGATAGACAGACAACATTCACACTCACATTCACACAGAAGGGCCACTTTAGTGTTGCCAATCAACCTATCCCCAGGTGCATGTCTTTGGAGGTGGGAGGAAGCCGGAGTACCCGGAGGGAACCCACGCATTCACGGGGAGAACATGCAAACTCCATACAGAAAGATCCCGAGTCTGGGATTGAACCCAGGACCGCAGACCTTTTTATTGTGAGGCAGACGCACTAACCCCTCTGCCACCGTGAAGCCCATGTGTACAAATGTTTATTTATAATTGAATCACGTGTTTATTTTTCAACAAGTTTTTATGTTATTTTTATATCTTTTTTTCCAAATAGTTAAAAAATGACCACTACAAATGAGCAATATTTTGCACTGTTATACAATTTAATAAATCAGAAACTGATGACATAGTGCTGTGTTTTACTTCTTTATCTCTTTTTTTTTTAACCAAAAATGCTTTGCTCTGATTAGGGGGTATTTGAATTAAAAAAATGTTCACAGGGGGTACATCATTGATAAAAAGGTTGATAACCACTGGTTTAGGGGGTACTTAGGTGGTGGTCGGAGGGGCCGTATGCGCAAACTGCCAGTCACGCTTCCGTCAGTCTACCCCAGGGCAGCTGTGGCTATAGATGTAGCTTACCACCACCAGTTGTGAATGAATGATGGGTTCCCACTTCTCTGTGAGCGCCCTGAGTATCTAGTAATAGAAAAGCGGGATATAAATCTAATCAATTATTATTATTATTATTATTATTATTATTACTTGAAGGTATTCCAAGGGGTACGTGAGATTTGTTTTTAAATATTCTAAAAATAGCAAAAAATCTAAAATACGTCAACAAAATATGAATGTAAGCTCATTAACTGTGAAAAGAAATGCAACAATGCAATATTCAGTGTTGACAGCTAGATTTTTTTTTGGAAATGTTCCATAAATGTTGATGTTAAAGATACTTTTTTTGTGTGAAGAAATGTTTAGAATTAAATTAATGAATCCAGATGCATTTAAAGGCCTACGGAAACCCACTACTATCGACCACGCAATCTGATAGTTTATATATCAATGATGAAATCTTAACATTGCAACACATGCCAATACGGCTGGTTTAGTTTACTAAATTACATTTTTAAATTTCCCGTGGAGTTTCTTGTTGAAAACGTCGCGGAATGATGACGCTTATGTTGACGCGTGCACGTGACGTCTCGGGTTGTAGCGGACTTATTCGCCCAGCACCACACACTGATAAGTCGTCTCTTTTCATCGCATAATTACACAGTAATTTGGACATCTGTGTTGCTGAATCTTTTGCAATTTGTTCAATTAATAATGGAGACTATAAAGAAGAATGCTGTTGATGGAAAGCAGTGGATTGCAGCTTTCTTTAGCACCGAAACACAGCCGGTGTTTCTTTGTTTGTTGTGAAGCTTAGACACAGAGCGGTCAAGCGAACATGTATCTCTTCGTCAACCAGCAAGTTTTTGGATGGGAAAATTTGGATATTAAGTCGGCTCTTACAGGAGACTTCAGTGGATTATGCGACCTCCTCCTGCAGCTCAAAAAGGCTGCTGTAATCTTGGCTCCTCGGCTTCTCTCAGAGACACTGGCGTTCACCGCAGCCATCCGATTTTCAGGTATGACTTTACAATCTCACTTAAACACTATTAAAACAATCAGATAAGGGATATTCCAGAATTATCCTAGTAAATGTGTCTAATTACATCTGAAACGGTCCCACTGCCGCCTTGGGCCGTAGCCTTTTCTTTTTCTTTTTTTTTTTGTGCTTCACTCTAACTTTCCTCATCCACAAATCTTTCATCCTCGCTCAAATTAATGGGGAAATTGTCGCTTTCTCGGTCCGAGTAGCTCTTGCTGCTGGAGGCTATGATTATAAACAATGTGAGGACGTGAGGAGCCCTACAATCCGTGACGTCACGCGCACATCGTCTGCTACTTCCGGCAAAGGCAACGCTTTTTTATTAGCGACCAAAAGTTGCGAACTTTATTGTCGATGTTCTCTACTAAATCCTTTCAGCAAAAATATGGCAATATCGCGAAATGATCAAGTATGACACATAGAATGGACCTGCTATCCCCGTTTAAATTAGAAAATCTCATTTTAGTAGGCCTTTAATAAATCAGAAACTGATGACATAGTACTGTGTTTTACTTCTTTATCTTTTTTTCAACCAAAAATGCTTTGCTCTGATTAGGGGGCAGTTGAATTAAAAACATTTTCATAAGGGGTACATCACTGAAAAAAGGTTGAAAACCACTGGTTTAAAGATGGTTTTGTAATGATGATAACAAGTGGTGTTTGGATCATTAAACCCGAACAGAAAGTACACAGTTTAACAAAATAAAGTTTTGTACACTTCCCCGCATGGCGGACACTTTTATTTTTTTAAGCGCATGCCGGAAATGCAGGGAATCCTTAAACCAACATGACAGCCTCCTGCTTTATGGCAATTCATATTATGACCGACCTCACACGGCCTTCAGCGGGGTGACTTGTCCACAAACACTTGGCGAGTGCAGGCCGACGGCAATAAACCCACGCGTGTGCGTTAGTAAGCTTCACTAGGGCAGGTAAACAAAAACAAGGACGGAGCTGCGACTTGGACCGAATGCACCCGTTAACCCCAGGAGGCGCGTCCTCGTATGCTCGCTCGCCGTGGAGGCGGCGGTTCTGCGCGCGCTGATGTGTCTCAGTCTATGCGTTAAAAGGACGACTCCCCCCACCGCCGCCGGTCTTAATGGTACGCTGAGGACGTGTACGCTCTGTTGGAATATGTCCCCCACATTACCGCCCCCATATTGGGTTTGACATTCCTCCCACCATCCAAAAAAAAAAAAAAAAAAAAAAACTCCCAAGTTCACTCTGAGGCTTCACGCGCAGCTCCAGCCCACCATGTTGTTCCAATGCGCGCGAGCAATACCATTATTATTATAACTGTATTTTGTAAATGGAATGTTTGTATTTACCGTATAGTCCGACCCTGACGGCCGTCGTTTTCCCCTCCTGGCTTTCACTCAGCCCCTCTCTCTTCCTCGCTCGCTGGGCTGCTTCCGCCGCTCTCTCCCTCTCTGTCATTAGCTAGCTAGCGGCGGACCGCTGCAGCGACACCGCGAAGGGTGTCCGCAGGGTCCTAATGCTTTGTCTGTACTCCCTAAAGACCTACTGAAGTGAGATTTCCTTATTTAAAGGCCTACTGAAATGAGATTTTCCTATTGAAAACGGGGATAGCAGGTCCATTCTATGTGTCATACTTGATCATTTCGCAATATTGCCATATTTTTGCTGAAAGGATTTAGTAGAGAACATCGACAATAAAGTTTGCAACTTTTGGTCGCTAATAAAAAAGCGTTGCCTTTGCCGGAAGTAGCAAACGATGTGCGCGTGACGTCACAGCTTGTAGGGCTCCTCACATCCTCACATTGTTTACAATCCTAGCCAGCAGCAACTAGAGCTATTCGGACCGAGAAAGCGGCAATTTCCTCATTAAATTGAGCGAGGATGAAAGATTCGTGGATGAGGAAATTTAGATTGAAGGACTAAAAAAAAGGAAAAAGAAAAAAAAAAAGAGGTTATTGCAGTGGGACCAATTCATATGCTATTAGACACAGAAAGGATTTAGTAGAGAACATCCACGATAAAGTTTGTAACTTTCGGTGCTAAGAGAAAAGCCCTGCCTTTACCGGAAGTGGCAGACGATGACGTCACATGTTTAGGGCTCCTCACATCCTCACATTGTTTTTAATGGGAGCTGTCACGCCAAATTTCTTCCCCCCTACAAAAACCTTACCCCCGGAAGAAATTTGGCGTGACAGCCCCTCTAATGCTTGAAGGAACCCAATGAAGGTGGAAGGACCTTAAAGCAGCCCACACAACTGTCTGTTTTAAAAGCATTATAATTGGCTGATTGTCATTGGTGAAAAATAACGGTGAGGAAAAAATATTAGCATTCCGGCATGCTAACCTTTCAAGCTATTTTTAATTCGCTAATTTTGCAGCTGTAACCCTTAAGAGTCATAAAACTTGGTATTATCACGCCCTTATTGGGGTCCTTCAGGCATTTGAGGGTCTTCCAGGGGGAAAGTTTTTGTAGGGGGGAAGAAATTTGGCGTGACAGAGCCTCCAACAAAAACAGCTATTCAGACCGAGAAAGCAACAATTTCCCCATTAAATTGAGCGAGGATGAAAGATTCGTGGATGAGGAAATTTAGAGTGAAGGACTAAAAAAAAAAAAATGAAAAAAAGAGGTTATTGCAGTGGGAGCAATTCGTATGCTATTAGACACAGAAAGGATTTAGTAGAGAACATCCACGATAAAGTTTGTAACTTTCGGTGCTAAGAGAAAAGCCCTGCCTTTACCGGAAGTGGCAGACGATGACGTCACATGTTTAAGGCTCCTCACATCCTCACATTGTTTTTAATGGGAGCTGTCACGCCAAATTTCTTCCCCCCTACAAAGACCTTACCCCCGGAAGAAATTTGGCGTGACAGCCCCTCTAATGCTTGAAGGAACCCAATGAAGGTGGAAGGACCTTAAAGCAGCCCACACAACTGTCTGTTTTAAAAGCATTATAATTGGCTGATTGTCATTGGTGAAAAATAACGGTGAGGAAAAAATATTAGCATTCCGGCATGCTAACCTTTCAAGCTATTTTTAATTCGCTAATTTTGCAGCTGTAACCCTTAAGAGTCATAAAACTTGGTATTATCACGTCCTTATTGGGGTCCTTCAGGCATTAGAGGGTCTTCCAGGGGGAAAGTTTTTGTAGGGGGGAAGAAATTTGGCGTGACAGAGCCTCCAAAAAAATCAGCTATTTGGACCGAGAAAACGACAATTTCCCCATTAATTTGTGCAAGGATGAAAGATTCGTGTATGAAGATATTGATAGCGATGGACTAGAAAAAAGAAAAAAAAAAGTAAAAAAAAAAAAAAAAAAAACCGCGATTGCACTGAGACGGATTCATATGTTTTTAGAGATTTTTACTAGGATAATTCTGGGAAATCCCTTATCTTTCTATTGTGTTGCTAATGTTTTAGTGAGTTTAACAGTACCTGATAGTCGGAAGTGTACGTCCACGGCCGGGTGTTGACGTGCAGTGTCTCAGGGAAGTCGACAGCAGCTGTATGGGCGGCACAAGCTCAGCTGATATCCGATAAGAAGCGACTTTTAAACGACAATGTTCTCACCAAAACCTGCTGGATGACATACGGTTGGGATCCATGTCCGCTGTGATCCATAGTAAAGTTTCACCTCCATGAATTTTAAACAAGGAATCACTGTGTGTTTGTGTGGCTAAAGGCTAAAGCTTCCCAACTCCATTGTTATACTTTGACTCCTCCAATATTAATTGAACAAATTGCAAAAGATTCAGCAACACAGATCTCCAAAATACTGTGTAATTATGCCGTTAAAGCGGACGACTTATAGCTGTGTGTGTGCGCAGCACTCATATTCCTAACAGCCCGTGACGTCAAGCGTATACGTCATCATTACGCGACGTTTTCAAGAAAAAACTCTCAGGAAATTTAAATTTGCAATTTATTAAACTAAAAGGGCCGTATTGGCATGTTCTGCAATGTTAATATTTCATCATTAATATATAAACTATCAGACTGCGTGGTCGGTAGTAGTGGGTTTCAGTAGGCCTTTAAACGGAGATAGCAGGTCCATTCTATGTGTCATACTTGATCATTTCGCGATATTGCCATATTTTTGCTGAAAGGATTTAGTAAAGAACATCGACAATAAAGTTTGCTACTTTTGGTCGCAAATAAAAAGCTTTGCCTGTACCGGAAGTAGCAGACGATGTGCGCGTGACGTCACCGGTGTGAGGGCTCCTCACACCCTCACATTGTTTATAATGTGAGCTACCAGCAGTAAGGGCAATTCGGCCCGAGAAAGCGACGATTTCCCCATTAATTTGAGCGAGGATGAAAGATTTGTGGATGAGGAAAGTTAGAGTGAAGCACTAAAATAAAATAAAAGGCAACAGCTCCAGGCGTCGGGAGTGGGAGCGTTTCAGATGTCATTAGACACATATACTAGGATAATTCTGGAAAATCCCTTATCTGCTTATTGTGTTAATAGTATTTTAGTGAGATGTTGTTGTTGACTTTGGACTAGCGACTGCACAATACATCAAGGCCGCGGAACAGAGACCCACTGCGGGCTTACACACACACACACACACACACACACACATCCACATCCACAAAAAATATATACGCCACACATACACCCCCCTGCCCCCAACCTAACACCCTCGACGCAAATCCCATAGGGGTGATCAACGCCTGAAGAGCTGCGGCCTACCACCATGACCTTGAACTACCTTCCCTCCGTTGCTAGATATCTCGAGATGTATGTTGTAATATGTACTGTATATGTGCTTTGCTATGGAGTTTTTTTCCCACTCAAGACTGGGCCCCTTAGGAGCCCAGTCTAGATTGTGTTTTTTTACTCATCCTTCCCCAGCTTTTACCTTTTTCCTATCCTTTACGGGGCGCCTTATGGCGACCCATCAGCGTTCTTGTTCTGTAAACCTGTACCCTGTTTGTTTGTCCAATCTTGAACAGGTTTGTGCTGAAAAAAAAGTTTTTTTGTACTTGTGCAATGACAATAAAGACCTATCCTATCCTATAATAAAGTCATACCTGAAAGCCGGATGGCTGCGGTGAACGCCAGTGTCTTTGAGAGAAGCCGAAGAGCCAAGATCAAAGCTGCCTTTTTGACAGCTGCAGGATGAGGTCGCGTAATCCACTCAAGTCTCCGGTAAGAGCCGACTTAATATCACAATTTTCCCATCCAAAAACTTGCTGGTTGACGTAGAGAAACATGTTTGCTTGACCGCTCTGTGTTAAAGCTTCACAACAAACAAAGAAACACCGGCTGTGTTTCGGTTGCTAAAGCATGCTAACAGCATTGTTTTTTATAGTCTCCATTATTAATTGAACAAACGCGCGTCATCATACCACTGTGTTACATCACCTTTTCTTTTAACAACACTCAATAAACGTTTGGGAACTGAGGAAACTAATTGTTGAAGCTTTGAAAGTGGAATTCTTTCCCATTCTTGTTTTATGTAGAGCTTTAGTCGTTCAACAGTCCAGGGTCTCCGCTGTCATATTTTACACTTCATAATGCGCCACACTTTTTAGATGGGAGACAGGTCTGGACTGCAGGCGGGCCAGGAAAGTACCCGCAATCTTTTTTTACAAAGCCAAGCTGTTGTAACACGTGCCGAATGTGGCTTGGCATTGGCTTGCTCAAATAAGTAGGGGTGTCCATGAAAAGGACGGCGCTTATACGGTAGCATATGTTGTTCCAAAACCTGTATGTACCTTTCAGCATTAATGGTGCCTTCACAGATGTGTAAGTTACCCACACCTTGGGCACTAATGCACCCCTATACCATCACAGATGCTGGCTTTCGAACCTTGCGTCGAAAGCAGTCTGGATGGTTCGCTTCCCCTTTGGTCCGGATTACACGATGTCGAATATTTCCAAAAACAATTTGAAATGTGGACTCGTCAGACCACTTTTCCACTTTGCATCAGTCCATTTTAGATGATCGTCAATCTCTAAAGGATATTTCTGGAGAAATTCGGGTGAATTGTTGCTCCGGGAGATTTTTGAGAGTGCCCTGAAATTTGTGAGTCTCCCGGAAAAATCGGAAGGTTTGGCAAGTGTGCATGTAACACTTTCACTAATATGCGCCACACCGTCAACCCACACCAAACAAGAATGAAAAACACATTTCGGGAGAACATTCGCACCACTACATGACATAAACACAACAGAACAAATACCCAGATCCCGTTGCCGCACTAACTCTTCCGGGATGCTACAATAACTTCTACGGCTTTTGGAGCTCAGTGCACTACTGCACACACAACAAGAAGGAAACGAAGCAGAAGAACGACGAAGAGACATGGCGACGATGAGTAAGAAGAAAGAATACGCTTGCAAGTTCCAAAATGAGTGCATAAAATAATTTCATTTCATCCAGGACAGCTCGAAGGGGAAGGGGTATGCTTCCTGCACCTCAACCTTGCCCCCCAACCACCCCAGCCCCCCCATTCCCGAATATGGAGGTCTCAAGGTTGGCAAGTATGCCGTTTACACTAAGCCTGATAAGGTTACTCAGGGTAAATCCCACTGTGGAGAGGCGGAGCCGACGGGCCGACGGCGGGGCAGGACACGCTTAGTTGGAGCTTTGAAAGTGGAATTCTTTCTTATTCTTTTCTGCAGAGCTTTAGTCGTTCAACAGTCCGGGGTCTCCGCTGTCGTATTTTACGCTTCATAATGCGCAGCACATTTTTGATGGGAGACAGGTCTGGACTGCAGGCAGGCCAGGAAAGTACCCGCACTCTTTTACTACGAAACCACGCTGTTGTAACACGGGGCTTGGCATTGTCTTGCTGAAATAAGCAGGGGCGTCCATGATAATGTTGCTTGGATGACAACATATGTTGCTCCAAAACCTGTATGGACCATTCAGGTGCCTTCACAGATTTGTAAGTTACCCATGCCTTGGACACTAATACACCCCCATACCATCACAAATGCTGGCTTTTAAACTTTGCGGCTATAACAATCCGGATGGTTATTTTCCTCTTAGTTCCGGAGGACACCACGTCCACAGTTTCCAAATATAATTTGAAATGTGGACTCGTCAGACCACATAACACTTTTCCACTTTGCATCAGTCCATCTTAGATGAGCTCGGGCCCAGCGAAGCCAGCGGCGTTCCTGAGTGTTGTTGATAAATGGGTTTTGCTTTGCATAACATAGTTTTAACTTGCACTTACAGATGTAGCGACCAACTGTAGTTACTGACAGTGGTTTTATGAAGTGTTCCTGAGCCCATGTGGTGATATCCTTTACACACTGATGTCGGTTTTTGATGCAGTACCGCCTAAGGGATCAAAGGTCCGTAATGTCGCTTACGTGCAGTGATTTCTCCAGATTCTCTGAACTTTTTGATGATTTTGCGGACCGTAGATGGTAAAATCCCTAAAGTCCTTGCAATAGCTCGTTGAGAAATGTTGTTTTGAAACAGTTTCAATCAATCAATCAATCAATGTTTATTTATATAGCCCTAAATCACAAATGTCTCAAAGGACTTTACAAACAATTACGACTACGACATCATCGGAAGAACCCACAAAAGGGCAAGGAAAACTCACACCCAGTGGGCAGGGAGAATTCACATCCAGTGGGACGCCAGTGACAATGCTGACTATGAGAAACCTTGGAGAGGTTTCACAATTTGCTTACAAATTGGTGACCCTCGCCCCATCCTTGTTTGTGAATTACTTAGCATTTCATGGAAGCTGCTTTTATACCCAATCATGGCACCCACCTGTTCCCAATTAGCCTGCACACCTGTGGGATGTTCCAAATAAGTGTTTGATGAGCATTCCTCAACTTTATCAGTATTTATTGCCACCTTTCCTAACTTCTTTGTCACGTGTTGCTGGCATCAAATTCTAAAGTTAATGATTATTTGCACAAATAAAAAAGTTTATCAGTTTGAACATCAAATATGTTGTCTTTGTGGCATATTCAACTGAATATGGGTTGAAAAGGATTTGCAAATCATTGTATTCCGTTTATATTTACATCTAACACAATTTCCCAACCCATATGGAAACAGGGTTTGTAAAAGGGGAGATGGAGGAAAGTTCGAGAAGTGTTGGGAGTGTCCGCAGCACAGCAGAAGCGGACGAACAAGACCGATCCGAGAATGAGCCCCAGAGGAAGACGACGACACCGGCAGCTGAAAAGTGGACCGAGACAAGCAGCAGAGAAGGAGGATCTGAAAAGCGACCCGATCGACAATGACGCTTTACTATTTGAATAAATAAAAGAGTCAAGCCTGCTCGACACAATGTCCTTCCTGAATGGTCGCCGCAACCCACACGACGACAGCTGGAGACGTTGACAACCACCTAACCTTTTCCGTGTCCACACACAACAATGCCACCGTTTAAGACCCCCTCCCCCCTCCGTTCGCCGGCACAACGCGACCTAGTACGCATGCGGGGAAAATGCGCACGTCAGTCATCTCCAGTGTTGCTTTGTGAGCAGGTTCTTAAATTTAACTTATCTGAACAATATCCGGGCAGCACGGTGAACCAGGGGTTAGTGCATGTGCCTCACATTTCGAAGGTCGTGAGTTCAATACCTGGCTCTAGATCTTTCTGTGTGGAGTTTGCATGTTCTCCCCGTGACTGCGTGGGTTCCCTCCGGGTACTCCGGCTTCCTGCCACCTCCAAAACATGCACCTGGGGATAGGTTGATTGGCAACACTAGATTGGCCCTAGTGTGTGAATGTTGTCTATCTGTGTTGGCCCTGCGATGAGATAGCGTCTTGTCCAGGGTGTACGCCGCCTTCCGCCCGAATGCAGCTGAGATAGGCCCAAAAGGGACAAGCGGTAGGAAATGGATGGATGAATGGACGGAATCCAGTGTGCTGTGGGGCCCTATTGTAGTGAATCACACCTGAGCCATCATAAATGAATCAAATCTTTATTAGACGCGTAAACAATGCAATAAAGAACATTTAATATTAATCAAACTAGGGATCTAGATATCTGGTCAGGACACTCCTCACTCTTTTGCATTCACCTTCATTGTCCATTCCTTTTTGGTGACTTTATATACTCTGGACCGAGACTTTGAATCAGCGACATACGTGGCGGACCATAACTGATACAGTCTGTTTGCCAGTCCAAATGCATTCGCCGTTTTCCTCGACGGCCAGGTAATACAAAGCACAGGCTATCTTTTTTTTAATCACATTCACGGGAGCCCGCATTCTCCTTGTCTCTCCTTCGACTAATGGATAAAGTTTTTCACTAAGTAGCATGATAGCTGACCCAGCCGAACATTTGAAAGTTCTTTTGCCGTCTGAGAAGTGTTGTATCCCAAATAGCTGCAATCGCTTTCTCTTAAGGTATTCATGTGTGATTTCCACAAGCGTCTGTACATGTAGAAGAAGGAGAAACACGGGGATGTCTGGATGACTCGCCTCCATATTTCCAGTAGTTAGCTCCGAGCTACAAAACCGCTTTAATATGAAGCTGGCGTCACGTCCTCTCCGAACTAATTTTGTAAACGAACAATGAGTCCATACAAATCTATTTTCCCGATATTCAGGAATTACACGGCTGATTTACCTGTGTAAAAGTTTGTCCGAGGAGGAGGACCTTAAACGCTGGTTTAGTGTGGCTGAAACGAGGCTTAGGTTAAATAATTATCCGTTGAAGGGGTTAAACGACTTAGTGCAGACATGGCCTGAGTCTACTTTATACCTTTTGTTTTTGCCCTGTTTTTGTGCCCTTGTGTGCACGATCCTTTCCAGCCATATCCTTTCCATCCTTTGTAACTGAGCTACCGTGTGGAAAATCGGCCCTTGTGGATCGGTAAAGTTTGTGTAAGTCTAAGTCCAAAAATCTTTTTTGCGAACTAGTAATTATAATCCGTTATGTGCAGTCGTTGAGTGCCTGTGCTGTCTACTGTTCGGTAGAGTAACCATGTAATACTCCTCCATATCAGTAGGTGGCAGCAGGTAGCTAATTGCTATGTAGATGAACATGGTTTGTTGTGATCACAATATGCAACTGACAATGGCAGGTAGCGTGAAGATAAAAACGTATCTAATTTTTAAACCAAAAATAAACTAAAGGTGAGTGCCCCTAAGAAAAGGCATTGAAGCTTAGGGAAGGTTATGCAGAACAAAACTAAAACTGAACTGGCTACAAATTAAACAAAGACATAATGCTGGAGGACAGCAAAGACTTACAGACGCCAACCACATCCGTACATGACATGACAATCAACAATGTCCACACTTTTTTGATTGATTGCTTGAAACTTGTTTTAGAATATTGCACAGTACAGTTCTTATTCCGTACCATTGACCACTAAATGGTAACACTCGAATAAGTTCTTCAACTTGTTTAAGTCGGAGTCCACGTTAATCAATTCATGATAACAAAGAAGAATAGCATCCGCACAACTTAAATCGTTTTGATTCCTAAAACAAAGTAGGTGTGGGGAATAGCACTCAAAAGGAAGACATGAAACTGCTACAGGAAAATATCAACAAAACAGGAAACGCCACCAAAATTGAAGTCCAAAAATGTGCCATGGCTGAAAAAAGGTTGAAAAACACTGCTTTAGACCAGTGTTTTTCAATATTGTTTGAGCCAAGGCATATTTTTTCCAAAAATTCCAGAGGCACACAACCAGCAGGATACATTAAAACATGAAACTCAGCAGCCGATATTGACAGCGAAAAGTTGTTCTCGCAATTGTTGGAGACGACTTTAAACCATAACTAACCATGCATCAATATAGTTCTCATCTTAAAATAGGTGTGCTGTCATGACCTGTCATATCACGCTATGACTTGTTTTGAGTTTTCTTGCGCTCCTATTTTAGTGGCTTTTCCTGTTTTGTTGCTATTTTTCATGTCTTCCTTGAGTGCTATTCCCCGCACTTGATTTGGTTTCAGCAATCTACACTATTTGAGTTGTTGCTACATTGTTGATTGTCATGTACAGACGTACTTTGTGGACACCGTCTGCTCCACACACCGTAATGTAAGTCTTTGCTGTCGTCCAGCATTCTGTTTTTGTTTACTTTATAGCCAGATCAGTTTTGGTTTAATTTTGCATAGCCTTCTAGAAGCCTCATAGCCTTTTATTATCGGCACTCGCCTAATGTTTATTTTTGGTTTAAGCGTTAAGATACCTTTTTACCTGTGCTCTGCCTCCCGCTGTCGTCTGCATATTGTGATCAACACAAACCATGTTCCCGACATCTACAAAGCAATTAGCTACCTGCTGCCACCTATTGATATTAAAGAGTATAACATGGTTACTCTGCATCTCTAGACTATGGACTGGACTCTCACTATTATGTTAGATCCACTATGGACTGGATTCTCACAATATTATGCTAGATCCACTCGATGTCCATTGCACCGGTCGCCCAAGGGTGGGGGGCTGAGGGGTCCCACATCTGCGGTCCCCTCCAAGGTTTCTCATTGTCATCCCATTGGGTTGAGTTTTTTCGTGTTTCTTTGGGTTCGACAAAAGAAAAGTAGTGAGAATATCTCCCTATTAAGAAACTCGACTTCGGCTCTGCGATGATGTCTTGTTGTTAGTCAACACAGACGCGCCCCCTCCACCACACACACACACACACACACACACACCTTCTCTTCTCCCGCTTTTGACACAGGAAGATTCAGAAGTACGACACTGCAGCTCTCCAATAAAACACACTCAGAGCTTCTGTTTCTAGCCGATACTACATAAAAAATAACGTGAAATAGCGCAGTAACACATCATGTAGTAACTGTAACTGAGCAGAGGTGGGTAGTAACGCGCTACATTTACTCCGTTACATCTACTTGAGTAACTTTTGGGATAAATTGTACTTCTAAGAGTAGTTTTTATGCAACATACTTTTACTTTTACTTGAGTATATTTATAGAGAAGAAACGCTACTTTTACTCCGCTCCATTTATCTGCAATCAGGTCGCTACTCGCTACTTTTTTTTTTTTTTATCGCTCTGTTAATGCACGCTTTGTTTGTTTTGATTTTATCAGACACGCATTCAAAGTAGGAACTACGCATTCTTGTGTTTCACCAATCACATGCAGTCACTGCTGACGTTGGGCCAATCAAACAGAGCCAGGTGGTCACGTGACCATCACACGTAGAACCCGACATGTTGAAAAACTTATTGGGGTGTTACCATTTAGTGGTCAACTGTACTGTACTGTGCAATCTACCAATAAAAGTTTCAATCAATCAAAAGTGTAAAGGAAAAAAAAACAACACTTTTTATTTCAACCGTTCTTCCCATCAAATGCCTAAAGACCGATCGCACAGTTCCTGTCTTCACAATAAAAGCGCCACTCCATCGCGCCTCCGCTAACAAAATAAGAGTCTCCGAAAGCCAGCGAGAAACTAGCAAGCTACGGAGTTTGCCGCCAATTTATTTCTTGTAAAGAGTATAAAAACGAATATGGAAGCTGGACAAATAAGATGCCAAAAACCAACGACTTTCATGTGGTATCAGACAGAAAAGAGGAACTTTTTTTCTCCTCCATTTGAAAACCGGGACGTTATCAGCACTATACTGTCTGATTCCAATCAATACAAGTCATCAGAATCAGGTAATACACCAACTTATATTCTTGTCTTCATTAAAGATAGGAATCTATATGTTAAACATGCATGTGTATTCATTAAAACACCTTTAACATGTGAAAAAAACGGCAAAATAAATATAAATTATATACTGTATATATAAAGGTATGTGTGTATATATATCCATCCATCCATTTTCTACCGCTTATTCCCTTTTGGGCTCGTGGGGGGCGCTGGCGCCTATCTCAGCTACAATCGGGCGGAAGGCGGGGTACACCCTGGACAAGTTGCCACCTCATCGCAGGGCCAACACAGATAGACAGACAACATTCACACACTAGGGCCAATTTAGTGTTGCCAATCAACCTATCCCCAGGTGCATGTCTTTGGAGGTGGGAGGAAGCCGGAGTACCCGGAGGGAACCCACGCATTCACAGGGAGAACATGCAAACTCCACACAGGAAGATCCCGAGCCTGGATTTGAACCCAGGACTGCAGGAACTTCGTATTGTGAGGCAGACGCACTAACCTCTCTGCCACCGTGAAACCCGTGTGTGTATATATATATATATATATATATATATATATGTATATGTGTATATATATATATATATATATGTGTGTGTGTGTATGTATATGTATATATGAGGTAGATCACCTCGACTTGATCATTTATTAAGTAATTGATTAACGTTGAAAAACTTATTGGGGTGTTACCATTTAGTGTTCAATTGTACGGAATATGTACTGTACTGTGCAATCTACTAATAAAAGTTTCAATCAATCAATCAATCAATTAATAAATGCCTACTGAGCCTATGGTGCTGTTAAGTTATTGTGGCTCAATTTGCCTTAATTTTTTTTTTTATTATAAAGTATTATTATTTAATTTATAATATTGTTTTAATTGCTTAAGAGATATTCCTGGCTCTGAATTTGTTCATTGCTATTTTTATGTTTTTGTGCATTATTTGTTGCCGTAATCATTAAACGAACAGGTTACTCATCAGTTACTCAGTACTTGAGTAGTTTTTTCACAACATACTTTTTACTTTTACTCAAATATTTGGGTGACTACTCCTTTCTTTTGAGTAATACATCTCTAAAGTAACAGTACTCTTACTTGAGTACAATTTCTGGCTACTCTACCCACCTCTGTAACTGAGTTACTGAATGTAAAAAAAAAATAACGCATTGGACTACCAGTTACCGCCGAAAATAACGGTGCTACAGTAACGCGTTAATTTGTAATGCGTTAGTCCCAACGGTGGAAGTAACTACACTACAATAACTACATGACATTAACTACGTTAAATACTTAATTTAACTACATGAAATAAACTACACTATAAACTCTTGATAATGGCTACAGTATGTGTAAATCGAGCAACAAAGATGACAGTATTCAGAGCCAAGATAAAAGTGAGCCCATAAAACCTAAGCTCACAAGGTAGATGTTTTCAAGACATTGCAAGTGATTAAGTTTACAAAAAGTCCTTTAAAATTAGAATATTGCCAACATGGAATGATGTTGCTTAATAAGACATGTCTATATTTTTCTTTGTGTAAGCAGTAGCCAAATGGAAAATAAACCTTTGAGACTAAATGTTAAGCGCACATTAAAATTAAAATATTTTGAAAAAAAAAAAAAAGAGTTCTTAATTTGTTGAATTTCACTACTAATACATTTCCTTTTTGACAGTGTAAAGCAGTGGTTTTCAAATGGGGGTACTTGAAGGTATGCCAGGGGGTACGTGAGATTTTTTTAAAAATATATTCTAAAAATAGCAACGGTTCAAAAATCATTAATAAATATATTTATTGAATAATACTTCACCAAAATATGAATTTAAGTTCATAAACTGTGAAAAGAACTGCAACAATGCAATATTCAGTGTTGACAGCTAGATTTTTTGTGGACATGTTCCATAAATATTGATGTTAAAGATTTCTTTTTTTTGAAGAAATGTTTAGAATTAAGTTCACGAATCCAAATGGATCTCTATTACAATCCCCAACGAAGGAACTTTAAGTTGATGATTACTTCTGTGTAGAAATCTTTATTTATAATTGAATCACTTGTTTATTTTTCAACAAGTTTTTAGTTATTTTTATATCTTTTTTTCCAAATAGTTCAAGAAAGACCACTACAAATGAGCAATATTTTGCACCGTTATACAATTTAATAAATCAGAAACTGATGACAAAGTGCCTGCTTTATCTCTTTTTTTCAACCAAAAATGTTTTCCTCTGATTAGGGGGTAATTGAATTAAAAAAAATATTCACAGGGGGTACATCACTGAAAAAAGGTTGAGAACCACTGGTGTTAAGTGTTGCTGTTCATTGCAGCACCAGTCTTAATCACGTATTTTGTAATATTAGAAGTAACTACCAACCAAATGTTAAAATCATTTTTAAACCAACATTATTGATTTATTAGCTAGACAGGATGTGGCCGAACAGCGGACAGGGTCGTAACCTGACTGAGTATATAGGAGGTGATGCCTTATTTATGGCAGTCAGTGAGGTCACAGACAACAACAATGAGCTCCATTCAGCCTATAGTTCAGGACCCTATACCTTACACACACACATACACACACGACCTCTACATGGAAAAAGCCCATGGAAAAATATTATTCACAATGATGACAACAAATCAAAGAACATGGTGGAAAACCTAGATTAACTATTTGCTAAACAGGTGTGATAACTCTTGTGTGCGCTTATGTACTGTATAAGTGAGAGCCCAGTTTGATGATAAATATCATTTATTGCAGACCCAACACATCACTCGCACACAGGTTCAGCGTTGTTTACAGTTTCAAGTAAGGTAGCAGGGGAAACATGAATAAGCACATTTAATGACCGTCCTGTTCTATGTAAACCTGAGGCATCATAAACAGGGCCATCTTTAATGTCTTACTAAAAATCGAAAATGTTTCTTTAAAATACTGAGCTTGTACAAGCTGGTTTCTTTGGTTTAATGCTTGCGCACACACGCACACACAGCATGGTGGGCTGCTGTGTTTTTTTTTTTTTTTAATAGCTTAAAGTAGGCAGCAAAACCCATTTCCATAATCCACTGCAGGGTTCAGAAAGCTTGAAATGAAAAAGGCAAAAGAGTAGCAAAGTGTGAGGAGTCATTTTGGCCTCTCTGAAATAGATTAAGTGATAAAATGAAAACGTTGAGAACGTTTAAGTTTAAACTATATGAACTTGACCCGAATGGTTTTAAATACCGTAGCGCAGTGGTGCAGGGGTAGGGAACATATGGCTCTAGAGCAGTGGTTCTTAACCTGGGTTCGATCGAACCCTAGGGGTTCGGTGAGTTGGCCTCAGGGGTTCGGCAGAGTCTCCGCCACGGAGGTAAAGACACATCAGACTTATTGTGTAAATAAAAACTTCTCCCTATCAGCGTATTATGGATACCCCCAAACAATATTCCCTCTAATTTTCCATCTGATTTGCAGGTTTTGTGATTGATTGATTGATTGATTGATTGAAACTTTTACTAGCAGATTGAAAAGGAAGAGAATACATTATATGAAACAGTACAGTTTACACAGTACACTACATATTCCGTACAATTGACCACTAAATTCAACTTCTTTAAGTCGGGGTCCAGGTCAATCAATTCATGGTAAGGTGTGTAATTTGTTGTGAGTTCATATACTGTGTTGGTTTTGTTCTTTGGACAAGGTGATGTTCATGCACGGTTCATTTTGTGCACCAGTAAAAAAAATATGACTTTTTCTTGAACTTGAAAAAAAACAAAAACATTTTATTTTTCACTAAACAGGGGTTCGGGGAATGCACATATGAAACTGTTGGGGTTCGGTACCTCCAACAAGGTTAAGAACCACTGCTCTAGAGCCAGATGTGGCTCTTCTGATGACTGCATCTGGCTCAGATGAAGTGAAGTGAATTATATTTATATAGCGCTTTTCTCTGGTGACTCAAAGCGCTTTACATAGTGAAACCCAATATTTAAGTTACATTTAAACCAGTGTGGGTGGCACTGGGAGCAGGTGGGTAAAGTGTCTTGCCCAAGGACACAACGGCAGTGACTAAAATGGCGGAAGCAGTAATCGAACCTGCAACCCTTAAGTTGCTGGCACGGCCACTCTACCAACCGAGCTATACCACCCCCACAAATCTTAACTGACATTGCTTAACATGATAAGTAATGAATAATTCGGCTGGTAATCTCAGTGTTAAAAATAACCAAATATCAACGAGACTACAAAGCCATCAGCAAAAGCATGCAGCTCTAGAAGTTGAAATAATGGTAAGAAGTATTTTATGTATTATTGGTTAGCTTCAGAATAACAGTTTTATTAAAAACAGTAAGAGACTTACTTAAATGCACGCATTTAGTTGTATTCAGTATTAAAAAAATATTAAATGGCTCCCACGGAAATACATTTTTAAATATTTGGCTTTCGCGGCTCTCTAAGCCAAAAAGTTTTCCGACCCCTGCCCTAGTGTTACGCAGGCTCCATTTAGTGGTATGCCAAATAATCACTTATTCAAATATTCAGTGTTACTGTTCAAACTGTAATGTTACAATGCCAAAGATAGATACAACTTCTGCCTTGTTTTTAAAAAGTACATTGTGTCTTAAAATAAATATTTTAATATTCATTAATTGTATTTTGACTAACATTTGCATCAATACTATAATGCAGCCCCGATTTTTTTCTAAAGCGTGACTTTTCAAAGTGTGAGGCTCTATGTATATTGAACACTTGGCAATTTTGTCTGCTAATAAATAATTTAATATTCAACTATATTCATTAATATATCATATATCATTGTGACTTATATTTGGGTCAATACGGCAATAGTACAGCCCGGATTTTCTTTTAAAGATAGTTTTCTTTCAAGTGGGAGGCACCAAAAGAATTAAAGGGAGGGGCAGCGGCATGAGAAAAATAAAATAAAAACATATTTTCAACCTGCTGTTCTAACGTTACGTATGACAACGCAAAATGAAGTCATTTTTATTTCTCACAGTGAGAAAAAGAATATTCCACAATAGTAATTTTCCGGGTAATCAGGGAGGTCCGCTGTGTCACACTTGAGGAAAAAGCCTGCTTCATCCAAAGCTACAGAGTGGTAATGTAGTACAAATGTCTCCTCCCACTTTGCTGTTGCATACAATATCTTAATAATATATGTTTAGCACCACACACACACACACACACACACACACACACACACACACACACACACACACACACACACACACACACACACACACGCACACTAGTCTGACCTCCTCAGTACCAAAGCAGGCAGCATGAGCTGCTATAATATGAGCACCTGTAGAGTTATTCACACGTGGACCAGGACAATCGCGCTTGGATACAGCAGCAAGTGTCCCACTAAAGATTCATGTCTCAGCAGGATCTGACCTCACTCGCTTACATACGAACTCTCACATGGCACATACCATCAATTAAAAGCAAAAATAAATACAAAGCACACAGTGCTGAAACTTAACTCATCTCTTGACCTTCTCTTCCCACCTCAACTACATCCCGACAACCCCTCCTCTTCACGCACATCCTCTTACTTACTTGAACCGCCGCATGCCTTAAAAAAGAAACACACACACACACACACACACACACATGCGCCACGGCACAAATCAGTAGGCTCCAGATTCTTCTGCTGGAAAAAAGCAAAATGACCGTGACAAAGACAAACACTGATTCAGAGCTATACATCAGTAGAGGACCAGAAGGCCCTTTTGGTGTCCAGCATTGTGATTGGTTGATTGGCACTTGTGCTCATCAGGAAGTCTCTTCTGTCACCGTTTAGCTCCTCCTTGGCCGGGATGACATCAAGCTGTACGAGGAGAGCGAAACTCGGTCAGACATAGTTGATGATGATAATGCTCGATGACAATATTCGCTTTTACAGTGAAATTTGAATTTGATACTTAAAGGCCTACTGAAACCCACTACTACCAACCACGCAGTCTGATAGTTTATATATCAATGATGAAATATTAACATTGCAACACATGCCAATACGGCCTTTTTAGTTTACTAAATTACAATTTTTAATTTCCCGTTGAGTTTCTTGTTGAAAACGTCGCGGAATGATGACGCGTATGATGACGCGTGCGCATGACGTCTCGAGTTAGAGGGGACATACTAGCGCAGCACCACTTGCAGCTAAAAGTTGTCTCTTTTCATCAGGCAATTAAACAGTATTCTGGACATCTGTGTTGCTGAATCTTTTGCAATATGTTCAATTAATATTGGAGAAGTCAAAGTAGAAAGATGGAGGTGGGAAGCTTTAGCCTTTAGCCGCACAAACACACGGTGATTCCTTGTTCAAAATTCCCGGAGGTGAAGCTTTACTATGGATCAGAGCGGTCAAGCGAACATGGTTCCCGACCACTTGTCAACCGGCAGTTTTCGGTGAGAAAATTGTGGTAAAAAGTCGCCTCTTACCGTAGATCTGCTGAGCTTGTGTCGTTCATGCAGCTGCCGTGACTTTCCTCAGACACTGGCGTCAACACACCCGTGGACACACCCCTCCGACTATCAGGTACTATTTAACTCACTAAAACACTAGCAACGCAATAGATAGATAAGGTATTTCCCAGAATTATCCTAGTAAATGTGTCTAAAAACATCTGAATCGCTACCAATGCAATCACCTTTTTTTTTTTAACTTAATTTTTTTTTCTAGTCCTACGCTATCAATATCCTCAGCCACGAATCTTGTAAACATTGATTGATTGATTGAAATTAATGGGGAAATTGTCGTTTTCTCGGTCTGAATAGCGCTTGCAGCTGGAGGCTCCCATTATAAACAATGTGAGGATGTGAGGAACCCTCCCACCGGTGACGTCATCATCTGCTACTTCCGGTAAAGGCAAGGCTTTTTTATTAGCGACCAAAAGTTGCGAACTTTATCGTGGATGTTCTCTACTAAATCCTTTCAGCAAAAATACGGCGATATCGCGAAATGATCAAGTACGACACATAGAATGGACCTGCTATCCCCGTTTAGATAAGAAAATCTCATTTCAGTAGGCCTTTAAAGGCCTACTGAAATGAGATTTTTTTTTATTATTGTGGATTTTTTAAATGTGTGTTACGATTTTATTCCCTCACTTTTTAAAGAATGTTAGCATCTACTGTCCTTTTGGGCACCTTCTTTTTAATGTGTTGGCATGGAAAATTGCAGCAGTACCTAGAGGAAGTCCGACTGAGTCAGTTCTAAGTCTGAGTGCTTGTTTGCCAAATTTGGTCAGTGCCTGTAAATGTACTGAATTTGGTACTAATACTGTCACTACAATGAAATATCAATTGTCTGGAGGCGACTGATTAATATCTGCTCTACAATATCATGCTTAGTTGTTTCAGATAAATAATCAAATCAATACAACAATTCATTTTATTGATTGTAGATAGGTCAGTGATTGATAGGACATCGCTAATAAATGTGTTTCTCTTCCAAAAGGCACTGATATGACAATACTTACTGATTTTTTTCCATCCCGTGGTCCAATTTAACCTGTTAAAAGAAAAAATGTTTTAATGAGAAATAAAGCAAGTTGCTACTGAGAAGTTTAACAAGAAGCAGACGCTGCAGGTGCATGCAGTTCCTTTACATCTTTAAATCTAACGGTGTGTGATATACTGCAGTGGACCTCCTGTCTGTGTGTCAAAGGGTTAACCCTGCAGGTTGGCGATCTTAATGATATTCAGTCTGAACCCGGGGGCAGACCAGGAAGCGGGACTGCACGCTTTGCCTCTGCGGCAGCCGGCACGTAGTGAAGTACCGGATATAAAAGAAAGAACGTTAATGAAGCAAGCTGCAGTAAGGGGCGAGGAGAGTTAACGAGGCACATGGTGAGCCATGCACAAAGGAGACAGTGAGCTATTGTAGAGTCTGTTAATTAAAGTACACCTCACATGCTTGTTAAATTAATGTTAAATGTGTATGAATCTATAATAATAATGCCGCACACAGGGTTTTCTAAAATGAACAGCAGTAAATAATCTTCATTAAATAATAAATAGATTAAAATTACCTCTGTCCTTGCCGTTTAGCAACCTCTCCTCTTCCTCACGGCCATCGTCTGGTCAGAAAAAGGTTCAATGTTAGCTGCATGAATATGACAGCAATAAAATATCCCCATACTTAACGGGTATATACGAATTAAAAAACTAATGTATTTACCAGCCTTGGTTCCACTACAGACAGCGATTTTAAACTTGACAAACAAGTCAATGGCATTTTAAAATCGTGTTTTTATCACCTTCGTCTTTTAGTAAAGGTTAAAACGTTTTTAACTTTTAACCTTTTTGAACAAGTCGTGCATGCTTTTATTTCAAGTCGCCTGGACTACTGCAATGCACTTTACGCTGGCATTAGCCAAAAAGCTCTCTTCCGGTTGCAGTTAGTCCAGAACGCGGCAGCACGACTTGTAACAGGGGCCAGGAAACGCCAGCATATAACCCCAATTCTTCAGAGTTTGCACTGGCTCTCTGTTCATTTTAGAATTGATTTTAAAACATTGCTGTTTGTTTTTAAATCTTTACGTGGACTGGCACCTCAGTATATCTCGGACCTCATCCAAATTTACACTCCTGCGCGCGCTCTGAGGTCAGAGAGCCAGTTCCAGCTCGTGGTGCCCAAGACCAGTCTTAAAACCAGGGGAGACATGGCCTTCTCTGTGATCAGCCCTAAGCTCTGGAACACTCTGCCCCTCCATGTTCAAACTGCTTCCACAGTGGAGTGTTTTAAGTCTCGTCTTAAGACCCACTTTTATTCTTTGGCTTTTAACACTACGTGAGTTGTGTGGTCCTCTGTCCTCTGTTGTCCTCTGTGTTTTTTATACAATTTGATTTCTATTTTACTGTTTTAATTGATTTTACCCTTTAAAATTGTTTTAATCATATTTATTTTCATATTGTTTTTATATTGGTTTTATATTTATTTATTTTTTGTTTTTATTCAGTCATTGGTGGAGCATAATATTGTTTTTTAATATTGTTTTTAACATAGCTGTGCAGCACTTTGGAAACGTTCTTGTTGTTTAAATGTGCTATATAAATATAGTGGATTATTCCCGATCAATTTTTACACTTCTGACAAAAAAAAACAATATTGAAGCTTTGAGTATTGACAGAAATTGATAATAATCCGGTATGATATCAGCACAAATCATGGTGAATAGTTTCAATATTTTGTAATGTGGAATGTTAGAAAAAGTAGTAATACGTAGGTATGAGAAACACCAACCTTATGATTTATGCTTTTGAAGTGGAAGTTATTTATTTTTAACGACATCTGGTGACCAGAATAATTCATCAAGGAAACTCATGTTGAATGATGCGGACACGTTTGTTACTGGATACTTTTTCTAATAGTCTTCCTGACCTGCTCAGTGGCCTCGTGGTTAGAGTGTCCGCCCGAGTCATACCAAAGACTATAAAAATGGGGTCCATTGCCTCCCTGCTAGGCACTCAGCATCAAGAGTTGGAATTGGGGTTTAAATAACCAAAAATTATTCCTGGGCGCTGCTCATTGCTCCCCTCAACTCCCGGGGGCTGAGGGTGATGGGTCAAATGCAGAGGATAATCTCACCACATCTAGTGTGTGTGACAATCATTGGTACTCTAACTTTTAACTTTTAATCTGTAAGTAATATGCAACTATTGTTGAGATCCGCTTTTCTGTTCTCTACATATTATTGTTTATTGTTCCATTTTGTTTTCACTCTCCGTCTGATCCTCTTATTTCCTGTTTAGTCGGTCACCATGGTAGCTCATTAGTTCACCTGTCCCTTATTGTCTACGCGCACCTGTTTCTTCTAATCAACTTCCTTATTTAAGCTCGCCCCTTTTCGTTATTCTTTCTGGGTTTGTAAATTTGCTTATATGCAACAAGTGACCACCGCTATGTTTCATTATTAATCGCTAGCTTTCATGCTACAGTTATTACTTATTCTTAGCTCTCATGCTAAATGTTTTGTTTTCTCTTTTGTGTGCCTTCGTGCCAATGTTTAGTGTTTTTCTGTTTATTATTCCTAGCTCACACGCTAGCTTCCTTGGTTTGCCTTTTGCTTAGCTCAAGTGTTTTTGTTCATAGCTCCGTTCTGTCATTTAAATACATTCATTTAATCTTACCTTTGCTGTGTTCTTGCTCGACGCATCCACGGAGGGACAAACCCGGCAGCGCCATGCCTTCCAGTCCTTACAACTATGATGACTCTTTGATACTTTTTAAACTGCAATATTGTTTAGTTAATGACACTTGATACGTACGTTTAGTTTGTGTGCTATTGTGTGCTTAGCTGTTGTGTAACTGCTAGCTCCTGGAAGCCTAGAGCCGGTTGACCTTAAGTAAATTATTTCACTAAAATACGAAAAAAGAACAAACTTGTGTGTTAATTGGAGGACATCTAGATGTTAACTGGCACTTAAATCGGAGATTTCAGATTAAAGCCGATATCATCCGATACTTGTTTTTTTCCGATATCGGACCGACATCTGATATCATAATCAGTTAGGGACACTGCTATATTTTACCTCAAAGCACAAAAACAAGCAGGTGGATTTGTTAGACTGCACAAAAACTACAAAACAATTGTTCACTGGTTGCATATGTGCCACAGCAAAACGCCAATAAATATTGCAAAGAATCGGTATAAAAAACGGAATTGAAAAAAAATGGAATTTATGCCGTAACAATAGATTTGTTACAGCTCAATAATTGTAATTTTGTAAGTGGCGAGCCAAATAACATACAAATAAATACAATATAAATAATAATTAAAGTATGGTTTCATTCTTGATGGGGATACATCATCATCTTTGTGTCAACAAAATCTATGTTATGCTGGTTTAATCTGCTGCCTCTTTATGTTAAGAATGTGCACTGCAAATTGCAGGAACACAGTGTTGTCAGTGTGACCCACAAGTATGGCGGTTCATAATTATTTTCATTATTGCTCTTGCACTTTATTGTTTTATTTGTTAGTAACATAGGGACGGCGTGGCACAGTGGGAGAGTGGCCGTGCGCAACTCAAGGGGCCCTGGTTCAAATCCCACCTAGTACCAACCTCGTCACGTCCGTTGTGTCCTGAGCAAGACACTTCACCCTTGCTCTTGATGGGTGCTGGTTGGCGCCTTGCATGGCAGCTCCCTCCATCAGTGTGTGAATGTGTGTGTGAATGGGTAAATGTGGAAGTAGTGTCAAAGCGCTTTGAGTACCTTGAAGGTAGAAAAGCGCTATACAAGTACAACCCATTTATATACATAAGCATAGTCAACATCATTAGGTTGTATAGTTTTTTCCCCTCAGTCTTGTATCATGCTGTAAATAAAGTGGAGGAGCCCATAGAAAATAGTTTTGTTTGGACATCATTTGTCTAGAGGGCTAACTGTACACTACACACTCAGCACTAGACACCATGTGAGTATGTGTGTGAGTGTGTGTGTGTGTGTGTGTGTGTGTGTGTGTACCTGAATGAAGCTCTTTGACCAGTGAGGACACTGTGTTGGTGATGGAGTCGGCTGCCACAAGGAGGTCATTCCTCAGGTTTCTTCTGGGGCCTGATGACATTCAAGAAAGAAAAAAAAATCCTATTAATTCTATATCCATCCATCCATTTTCTACCGCCTATTCCCTTTTGAGGTCGCGGGGGGCGCTGGTGCCTATCTCAGCTACAATCGGGCGGAAGGCGGTGTACACCCTGGACAAGACGCCACCTCATCGCAGGGCCAATACAGATAGACAGACAACATTCACACTCACATTCACACACTAGGGACAATTTAGTGTTGCCAATCAACTTATCCCCAGGTGCATGTCTTTGGAAGTAATTCTATATTTTTTTGCAAAGCCAGAATATTTGCTACGTCTCACAAAAATGGTGCGAGTACTGTAGGCCTGGACCGATAATACATTTTGCTGGACAATATATTATCCAACAAATTATTGCCGATAAACGATATTACTGTCAGCATTATTTTTTGACCAATTTAAGCACTACTGTGATCACAAGATATAATGGCAATAATGCAAGGATTTCTTTCAAACCCAATAAACTTAAATATTATTTGTGTTTCGGTTTTATGCTCCTAAAATCTGGAATACTCTTCTAGAAGATGTAAGACGGGCTTTAACGTAGGCAATGTTCAAATCCAGACTGAAAACACTTTTTAAAGATTGTACATGTGACAATAGGAAGTATTTAATCTACACACTTTGATTTTAATCTGAATGATGGTTATTTTTTATGATTATATTTTATATTTGTAATTTGAATTATGATTATGATTTTTTTATTTGTGTTTTTTGTAATTTTCTGTGAAGAAGTTTGATTTGCATTGTGTACGAATTCTGCTTTAAAAAATAAATTTGCCTTGGACTTTCCTGATGTCTCAGGGGTTTTTTTTTTACTGTTATACCTGGAATGTTAAGAACTTTTAATCATTCTACATAAGTAAATAAAATAAAAAATTACTCAATCTCTTTTAGCAAATGTTGCACTAAACATTGAACAATTTAAATTACAGTTTTTTCCCTGTTAAAAAAAACGATTCTGGTGGTTTGTTTAGTTTTTTGTTATAATCACTTTCCAACAATTTGGCCATATTTGCTTGTTTGTCCATGTTAAAGGGCTCATCTTTGTGGAGGGGGGCGTGGCCTTTGGGCCTGCCGCGGAACGGGTTGTGCCAGGACCGGCCTCGAAAACAGCAACAAGTGAGTAAGATAGCCCAGGTGGGAAATAATCAACTGGGGCCTTTATTAGCAGCAGCCGGATGGGGGACGTTGTTGGAGTTGGAGGTGCTGATGAGCGGCCGCAAGAAGAAAAGACATTGTGCTGGAAAGCAGAAGCCTATTGCTATTTGTGAAAATAAAACAGTGTTATACCATGAATTCCGGGTTCTCCCGGCAGTGTGTGGTGGTCCAAAGAACCCACTAGAGGGAAACTTCTACAATCTTGCTCAGTCTGTTGAAGCCAACATATTCCCACACTGGATATTTGACTTTGCAATCATCTTTTTTCCTCCTAATTTTTGTTAACCTGCGGTGCTTCTTACAAGCAAGTCGTGATTAGAGAGGCTCTCTGCCCGTGCATCCTGTTGTGCCCACTGAAAAAAAGATTGTGGATGGCCGACATGAGGATTCACACCAATCATTTAATTCTAGTATTGCGTAAACGTGCTAAAGTGTTAAGAACAATGCACATAGTGAACCCTCGTGCACCCTATTTGAAAGTGAACAAGAAAAAAAAAAACATACGCGGAGATGGCAATTTATCGTTTCGTTAATGGATCTATTGGTCAGGTATACATAACAAAGAGGCTAGTGAGTGATACCTTGGGCGAAAGCCTCCTGTACATCTCCGCCCACCCCAGCGAGGGAGTCTTGGGGCGAATACATCTGGGGTGACGCGGTACCCATAGAGCGGACAGGTGATGGACTCGGTCGAGAAGGAAAAGCGTGGGAAGAACCAGCTGCCTGCGCCTAAAAGAAATGTATTTGGGAATATTATGCTGAATATATGAACACATACTGTATGTGTTTATTCAAAGCAGGAGTGTCCAAACCTTTTCCAGCGAGGGCCACAAACAGAATAATTAAAGTATGCAGGGCCCAATTTGATAATATTTTTTAAATAGGAGATACTAGTAAAACCAAAACAATGTCGGTCAATTTCTGCTAATATCCAGACAAAACATCCACATCTTAGGTTTATATTATAGTAAGGTTGGCAAAATTAACGAGTTAACTCATTTTATTAATTAACAAAAATATTGCATTAATAATGTATTTTTTGGACTATAAGTCGCAGTTTTTTTCATAGTTTGGCCAGGGGTGCGACTTATACTCAGGAGCGACTTATGTGTGAAATTATTAACACATTACCGTAAAATATCAAATAATATAATTTTGCTTATTCACGTAAGAGACTAGACCAGGGGTAGGGAACCTATGGCTCTAGAGCCAGATGTGGCTCTTTTGATGACTGCATCTGGTTCTCAGATAAATCTTAGCTGACATTACTTAACACGATAAGTAATGAATAATTCCGCTGGTAATCACAGTGTTAAAAATAACGTTCAAATTATAAAACAGTCTCGTGCATTTTAATCCAACCATCTGTTTTGTATCGCACCTGTTCAAGAAGTCGCATTAATGGTAAGAAATATTATATTTATTATTGCTTGGCTTTAGAATAACAATGTTATTAAAAAGAAAAAGAGAATTATTATACTCTAAAAATTTTGGTCTTACTTAAAAATGCACGCATTTAATTGTATTCAGTGTTAAAAAATATTATATGCCCCTCAAGGAAATACATTTTGAAATATTTGGCTTTCATGGCTCTCTCAGCCAAAAAGGTTCCCGACCCCTGGACTAGACGTATAAGATTTCATGGGATTTAACAATTAGGAGTGACAGATTGTTTGGTAAACGTATAGCATGTTCTATATGTTATAGTTATTAGAATGACTCTTACCATAATATGTTACGTTAACATACCGGGCACCTTCTCAGTTGGTTATTTATGAGTCATATAACGTACACTTATTCAGCCTGTTGATCACTATTCTTTATTTATTTAAAATTGCCTTTCAAATGTCTATTCTTGGTGTTGGGTTTTGTCAAATAAATTTCCCCCAAAAATGCGACTTATACTCCGCAGCGACTTATACTCCGAAAAATACGGTAATTTGAGTAATCATGCTATTTATAGTGCCCTAACAAGCTTTTTTACCTTAACCACTTTACGGCCAGTGATCAGCTCAATGCATACATCAGTATAAAAAATAGTGAGTAGACTGACTGGTGTACTCACTGGCAAATTTTACTCCAAAATACAACCTGAAAGAACTTTAGATAAAACTGTTGCCAAGTTTTGTGCAAATACATGACTTGCATTCAAGTAAAACGTTTTAAAACGTTCCTGGATGACATTCTGTCAATACATTTGTACAGGTATTTGTGTACAAATATTTGTTACGGCGCACGTCTGTTTTTCCCTCTTCTGCAGGAGCACTCAGCAGCTCCACTGTGAGCGCATCCAGACACGCCCCCACGCACACTGCGCAGACCGCGCCTACTCGCCGCCGCAGCCGGAGGCAATCATCAATCAGAACACCTGGGAGTGACTACAGACGACAGGATAAAGAGCCTTGCCACTGACTACTCCTCGTCGGAACGTAGCCCTGCTCGCAGTAAGCTTCACGCCTCTGACTTCCTAGCCGCGTTTTTCTCCCGTGCTTTTTTCCTCGTGCCTTGTGTTTGATCTCCTTCGTCTCTCCTTTCTTCCACAGTACCTGTCTCAGCTGCCGCTGCCATATTCCCCTGAACCCTGATTGCCCTCCTGATACACCGACACATTGCCTGGACTTTGGACGCCCTCTTCTGCACTACGACCCCGCTTGGACCCCAGACTTCTTTACTTTCCCCCTCTGGATTTGCACGCCACCATTCAACACGCATGACAGCACTCCTTACGGTATCTTTAAATGTTAATTCCAGCACACAGTTTACATTCAAACACATAGTAGCATACACATCCTACGTATCCATCAATCACTCAATAAATACATTGAGTTTGTACTTCCGCAGTTGTGCCGTCTCCTTCCCCCGTCTTACACTTAACAATATTGGTGTATTTTCTAAAGCAAATTTTAATTATGCAAGAGTTATCAGCTGTTTTTAATCATGATTAATCCAAATTCCAAAATGTGTATAATATAAATTTTTTTTTAATCATTTGACAGTGCTTTATCATAGATAAAGCATACAATTAATGATTATTTTCAAAATGATTTTATTTATATTTATGTTTTTATTCAACTTTTTGTAATTGTATACATCTTCAAAGCACTTAAAATTCCCTTGCATATTGTACCCTGAAATAAATTAGCCTCGCCTAATACATACTTGCCAACCTTGAGACCTCCGATTTCGGGAGGTGGGGGGCGAGGTGTGGTTGGGGGCGTGGTTAAGAGGGGAGGAGTATATTTACAGCTATCCATCCATCCATTTCCTACCGCTTATTCCCCTTGGGGTCGCGGGGGGCGCTGGTGCCTATCTCAGCTACAATAGTTCAAGAAAGACCACTACAAATGAGCAATATTTTGCACCGTTATACAATTTAATAAATCAGAAACTGATGACATAGTGCTGTATTTTACTTCATCTTTTTTTTTTTCCAACCAAAAATGCTTTGTTCTTATTAGGGGGTACTTGAATTAAAAAAATGTTCACAGCGGTTACATCTCTGAAAAAAGTTTGAGAACCACTGCTCTAAAAGCCGTACATAGTTGTTATTGTCACATACTGTATGCATGCACGGTAGATGGCAGTATTGTCGTGTTTAAGAGTGTCACAACATTGCTGTTTACGGCAGACAAACTCCTTTACCGTAGACGAAAACGTGATTACTGTTGTTGTGTGTTGTTGCCTGCGCTGGGAGGACGTAAATGAGACTGCTTAACAATAAACCCATATAAGAAACCAAGAACTCGCACTCGATCATTCTATAGTTATAACGTCATTGGGCAGGCACTCTGTTTATATTGTGGGAAAGCGGACCGAAAAAAGGCTGTCGACACGTCACTCGGGTCCGCATGGAGCTGGAGGGGGCGTGGCCTCCAGCGCCGCCTGAATTTCAGGAGATTTTCGGGAGAAAATTTGTCCCGGGAGAGGCGCTGAATTTCGGGAGTCTCCCAGAAAATCCAGGAGGGTTGGCAAGTATGGCCTAATACAACCCCCTTGATTTATTAGTTATTATTAAATTATTTTTATACACCGCCAACTTAACCGGTCTTGAGGGCTTTGGCACACTTGAAAATGTAACGTAACGTAGCAATTTGTACACATGGATGTACGAAAATCATTAAAGACCAGCAACACGTACGGGTCGTCAGCCATTATGGTTTTCAGGTCCCATTTTTGTGGGTAATCAGGCTTAGAAGATGTTTTCATAGTTTTGTGCGTAATGTTTTAGTCCGGGATGTATTAATTTTGTCTTTAAAATATGTTGCAGGCCGCACTTTGGACACCCCTGATTTAAAGAATTCATTGTAAAATGCATTGCTATAAAACAAACTTATACTTAGTTCTGCCTCCTATTGTAAATTCAAATGATTCAGGCCTTCAAAAGAGGTGGGTTTAACTTACTGCCTGTCGCTGTTCCTCATCCTACAGGGTCAGAGCGCGGGCAGGTAGAAACAAAGGAAGAAAGGAGCATGGAAAGAAAAGAGGTCAGATACAAACAGCGCTAGAGCAGGCCCGACTCTCAATGAAGAAAGGAGAAGTGAAAGTAAGGTGAGATATAAAGAATAAGGGACACGTTGCCATCTTTTGTGTCGATTAGACAAAATGCCACTCTGAATTTGTGTGTGTCACCTTTAGAAGCTTCATCAATCCCTCCAGCTGCACCATTAGTTCTCTTCTGCTCTCTTGTAAAGACGACATTCGCTGCTCCAGCTCATCTTTCCTCTGTCTGCAACATATCAAATCACTGCTGTCACTTCAGAGGCAGAGAGTCCGTTTATTGAGATAGGAAGATTAAAAATGACTGACACATATGTCAAGATGCACACCGGCGGAAATTCAATGAAAAACGACAAAAGGGTGTAAAATATCTCGATCGGTAAGAGTTACTAATAATAACGGCTGCTGAGAAGGTGATTGGCTGCTAGCTCCCATCTCTCCAGGACCTAGAGGCGTGTGGGTCGCATCACAGCTGATTCTTCTTACCCTGGTCACAAACTATTGTCCCCTTTCCCCTCAGGCAGGTGACTACGGTCCATCCAGACCCACACCTCCCACCACCTGAACAGTTTTATCCTCTCGGCCATCAGCCATATGAACAATAACAAGATCTGATAGCTCACTTACAGCTCGTCTTATTACCTATTCTGTCTTATATGTCTTTTAGGTTGCACGATTGCACCAAGAAAAATTCCTAGTTTGTGAACCCGTTCTCAAACAATGGCAATAAGAACTATTCTGATTCTGAATTTAAGTGCTTAGAGATTTTCTGACAGTAATTCACACTAGCGACTTAATAGGCAACCACAATACAGAGATCCATTCAAAAAAGTGTCTCCAAGATTAGGCAAGAGGGCAAACAAGAATGTATGATGCTAATTTATCAAATAGCTAAAAAGTAGCTAAGAATTATGGCATCCTACATGTCGTATATTCAGGTTGGTATGGTAATATTGACAATATCTGCAGATGAGGTACAAACATAGATTACAACTATTCAGAGGACTATGCATATTAATATGGTCAATATATTAACATTGGTAAATTTGAGTAGCAACAAACATCCATAATGGCACCAATGACAACATAAACGCCAATAACTAGACTATATTAATAAAGTTAAAGTACCAATGATTGTCACACACACTCTTGGTATGGCGAAATTATTCTCTGCATTTGACCCATCACCCTTGATCACCCCCTGGGAGGTGAGGGAGCAGTGGGCAGCAGCGGTGCCACGCCCGGGAATAATTTTTGGTGATTTAACCCCCAATTCCAACCCTTGATGCTGAGTGCCAAGCAGGGAAGGAATGAGTCCCATTTTTATAGTCTTTGGTATGACTCGGCCGGGGTTTGAACTCACAAACTACTAGCTGCTATTAATTCATAGTATTAAAACATGTCTAAAGAATACTCAATCTGAAAGGACAACTAAATTATTAAGGTGCATTACAATACTTTTGAATATCTTTAAAAAGCTCTTGTGTCAGTGGTATAGGTCAAGAAATTAAACTTATATTTTATATATTCATTACACAATGACATTTTTCAATATTTCATCATTTCTTAATTATTTTGGTGACCATGATTATAGGCTACAAATGTTATAACTAATAACATTTCAATGACTCCCACAGTTTTTTTAAAAGCAAATTTGACGTATTTTTGGCCTAAATCAAGTCTTATACATGTGTTTATATATTACAGTACAGTGTTTGTTTTATTACTAATTATTATGTTGTGGTGATCATTATAGATAGCAAGATATTCCATTTCTGGTTTAACAGGAACTTCTATTTCCTATGCCCATGGTGCCATTGTTTATGTGGCTGTTTTTCATTTTGAGTGGAAAGTAAATCTGTTGATGCACTTCATCTTCCACTTCTGTCTCATTATATACAAATCTCACATTAGTGAGCATTTGACGTGAGCGACGCTAACTTTGCCAGGACGATCGAGTTAACCAACATTTGGCAGACCAATTTACCAAGTGGTTTCAGCACATAGAAGCCTAAACGAGAGATTACTGTATTGAGATGGAGGGTCCTGTAAATATTGTAGCACAGTGACCTTTACACCAGGTGATGTTTAACTTAAATTAAAATGCTCAAATTATTGTTAAGGATGCACTACATTGTTTCGTAAGCATGTTGGAAATAAACTGAAACTTAACTGAACTGAACTGAATACAGGTTACACATTGAAATAACACAAAAGGATAAACATGTTATTATAATGATAACATGATATGATGAATGGGACCAAAAAGAATTTAAAAAAGTCGTTATCAAATACTTTTTGGTCCCATTTGGTTTTATAAAACATTTGGAGTGTTTCTGTATTTGTATCTGAAGCAGCACTATCTATACTTTGACTTTGTCTTAAAGGGGAACTGCACTTTATTTTTGGAATTTTGCCTATCATGCACAATCATTATGAAAGACATGACGACGGATGGATTTTTTTTTTAATGCATTGTTAATATTAAATAAACGTAGCAGAGCCAAAGGGAGCTCCTCTATTTCACCCATAAAGTCCAATAAATAACCATTCAAAAACTGCCATTATTACTCCATTTACATTTTGTGACTTGAATATTAATTAAGTATTAGTGATATTGTTATTATAAGCACTAACACAGACAAACTATTTATAGCAGCGCTGTGATCACTTCCCTGTCTCTGTATGTTTACTGAAATATCATCGAGTGGTCTGCTGCTTTGCTGCTTCCTTGCTCCCTGTAAGTATTGTAGATAATAAATCATGCATCTCACCGGGACAGACAAAGTTTGAGAGGGTAATCCAACAAGTTGGTACACTTTGACAGCCATTTAGGACCTGGAAATGGCGAGAAAGACACAAAAAGACATTTGGTTCCCCCCAAACCCAGCTTCTTCTTGAGTATTATGAGTCATTCTTCACCTAAATGGGAATATATGAACATCCCAGCAGTCGGTATCCTAATGACAGCAGATTTTGTACAGTAAGTGATGTTTTATTATGTTTGTTGTCTCTCATAAAGTCTTCAGTGAGTAATAATCAGTGATGAAGAAAAAAAAAGTAAATGTGATGCATTTTTTAAATTAATGCGCCAGGTATGCTTAAAATTATCAAAATACGAGAATATTAAATGTTATTACAAATGTGCCCGTTACTACATTACATATATACTTACGTCATGTATATAAAATCTCAATGGCGGTATTTGGATGTTTTTAAGGGCTTTATAGGCTCCATTGTAAGCAAACTTTAATGTAATTTATATAATAATTACAATACATTAAAAAAAAAAATCCATCGTCCTGTCTCTCATAATGATTGTAAACGACAGGAAAAATTGCAGAAAAGTGCAATTACCCTTCAAAGTCCAGTTCAAGGAAATATTTCAGCTCAGATATATAATCCTCCATATTGGCAAACACATTAATTCATTCATTTAATTTCATTCAAGCAGTAAAACAACAGTTTTTGCATCTGACAAAAAACACAAATGTTGGCTTCCTGTATTACAAATGCAATGTCTGTTGTAAAGTGTAAAAAAAAAAAAAGCTTCCGCTGGTTAAACATTAAAGAGACATGCTTCTGCTACCTCGAGCAACCCCACTTCTGCTTGCATATTGGAGTACCTAAGCCTCTTGCTTCTCTATGCTCGGTTTTACAGTCCGATTATAAAGAATATTGATGTCACACTTACATTAAAGGGGTCATATATAAGATTTTTTCTACATTAAAATAGTGGTTCTTTGGTCCAAATTTTGTATATATTGTTTTACAGAACATCTTCAAACTGCTTTCCGACCGTCTCTTTAGGATGTGCAGTCTTTTTGACGTGCCTCTTCTTAGACTGCTTCTTCTCCACCACCTTCTTTGTTGTGGTGTTTAGCGCTTTCATAGCGAGTTTACAAGCAGATATGAGTTTTATTTATACGCTAATTTGTATTAAAAATGGCAACAGCGCAGGATGAATGTTAGGGATGTCACGGTATGAAATGTTCTTATCGCGGTAATTGTGACCAAAATTATCACGGTTGTTATTGTCGCGGTACTTTTAAATGTGCTTAACATTTTCAAAAAGTACTTACTGTATACTGAAATATTTTAACCAAGTTTTTTTTTTTTAAAACAAATTTAAAATTATTTCCTTTGTTGAAGAAACATTATTGTAAATACAATTTAATGTGCATATGAAAGCAACACAAGTGTGAAGTATAATGTAAGAAACAAAATAATAAAACCTTTTTTAAAAAATAAATGTGAAAATTGTGCAAGATTGTACTTTATGGATATAAGGACTAAACATTTAAAACAAATGTAAACAATTTGCAAGATGGCACCTGATGGCCATAAGACGTAGCTGCACTTTTTGTCCATATAGATAAAAGTGTTCATGTATGAGATCTAGTCTTATATGTAGAGCTGCACAATTATGGCTAAAATGATAATCACTATCATTCATTATGTTGGGTAAAACAGTGTTGGGTTGGGGTGTGAACGTGACATAATTTGTAAAGTCTAAAAAAAAAGGCTATAGATAAATGTTATTCATTTATTTAAAGAGAAATATTTGTATTTTTGTTCAATAATAGTAACAATGTGTCAGCTTTTTTTCCATTACATAATGCCTTTCTCTCTATTTTTACATTTTGATAAGTAATGTACATTTTGTGTACATTGAAATGTACTAAATGTATGTACATGTACATGCTACATCGAGAGAAATCTATTAAGATATTGGGCATAAATTTTCTTATAAGAATTTATAATACACTATAAAAAATTAACAAAATGCTATGTCACATGAGTGTTTTTTAAGTAATAACTTTGTAATGAAAACTCCACAAGAAATAAAAAAAAAAACATGGTGTTTACATTTTTCTATCAATATAAAACAAAAAGCAGTTTGTTTAATAAAATAAAGTCAAATTAACAAGCTCTGTTCTTTCCCAACACAGCTTGCATTCAATTTGATGAGATGACAAAACATTTTAGCTAGTATTGATTTTATTACAACACTAACAAAGTTAGTAGTTAATTAAAGGATGAGCAACCATCCCAGTAAACAAACTAAACACTTTATAAACAAGTTGTAGGAACGTTCCCCACAGGTCGCCTGCTGCTGGTTTACTCACGTCATTATTTCTCAGTCACAGCAGGTTAGTGAAGGACACTGTGTTGAGAAAGTGAAAGCAACATCAAATATTTTTCTCCTCCGCTGTTTACTATTAGTGTTGGACAAATGCGTCTGTCGCAATATTGTCCACACTCTTCGGCATTGAACAGTAATGCGCTCTTAAACGCACGCCCAGACTCTGCGGTGCGGAAGTGAAGCGAGGGGAATAAAAAGTGAAAGGAAGTGATTGGCTTCGTTTACTCCAAGGAAAAATATACTTGAGCAAGGTTCGTGTAGTTGCTTTGCGCCATGTTTAACCAAGCGATATGGCGCTGGTGCGCATGCGGCGACTTGGCTTCCAGGAATTAAGCAGTGTTGCCTTAAATCAGGGGTTTCAAACTCACTTTACCTGTGACCCACTGGATGCAGAGTCTGGGGGAGGCTGGGCCGCAAAAGAAGATAGCATACTCCTTAGCATGTCTAGTTGTATTATGACGTTTCAAATTGTATCCCTTGTGCACCGCAACTTTCTCTGTTCAAATAAGACACGTCGGGGTGCCCCTGTGCTCGACAGAGAAATATTGCATCGCCCACTTTTCCCGGAATTGTCTTTGCTCATCCCTGCAGGCTTTGAAAAATATATTTTTGGGGTTGTGGAATATATTTCTTTTTAGCAGACACACGGAGAATAATGTAATTTCCGCAATGTGTGTCGTTCCGCTTTTCCTCCTTACAGCAACACGGCGGATGGTGGATAAGTATAGCGAGCGCAAAAATGTGACGGCTCCTGGAGTGTTATCCGGCGTCATATAGAAATATATGTAGTGTTCATCGTGTGAGGCAATGCAAATTAAACATAAAAAAAAACAAATGACAATTTGAATTGGTCCAGGCTATTGGGGACTGTTATTACTGATGGACAGGTGTCGCGGTGTGACTGCAGCCAGGCACGTAAGAAAACCCTCGTCTCCATGGCAACGTCTCCGTCGCTTTCACTCACTTGCCGCTTTTCCAGTAACGCAGGGGTAGGCAACCCAGAATGTTGAAGGAGCCATTTTGGACCCAAATAACACAACGCTGTCAAGCGTCATTCATATAAAACTTGCGGGCCGCACTAAAATTAAACTTTCATATTAAGGTAGGGGCCGCAAAATACGTCTCGCGGGCCGCGTGTCTGAGACCCCTGCCTTAAAATAATTAATAAATCACGATAATTAAAAACGTAAACGGTATTGCCAACTGTCTGGAATGTTATCATGGTTTATCATTACACCGTTACATTCCTAATGCATATGCATGTACGAGACAGTCTTCTTCACAACAAGAGGATAGAGAGAAAAAAAAGGAGCTTATGGACTACAATAGAGGACTACAATGGCGGACTTGTGGAAAGCACTTCAGGTAGAATTTTACCAAATATGGAGAAATCTGCTGACGTCACCAATGGCAAAAAAACCCACCAATGGGGCAAGTTCCAAACGGCACATTTGAAAAAAGGCAAAATTGTTTTATTAATATCTCCTGAATGCCTCTAAGGTTTGATTTAAAAATTCCGGAACTCATACAGATCATAAAATACACAACAGCAGGTACCAACAGGTGAGACTACATTTTGACAACAGCGGTCATGAGAACAAGGATTAAAAAGATAAGGCTCCAGCATATTTCATCAGTGTATCAAAACGATACCCATAACACAGTTTCACAGTCGTTCCAAATCCCTCTTGTTAAGCTTGTTGTTTACTGAAAAGTATTTTTTGTTGCATTGGCTTTCAAAAACATCATCTGTTAATGCCATCTGCCTTAAACACCCCCCACCCTGTGTTGTAGTTTGCAAGGCTCTGTCAGACACTGCTTTACACACAATGTTGACAACTCACAAAATAATGGGCTGACAATTGAATGTTGCTGGATGTTTATAAAAATTTAAAAATAGCATACAGAGAGACCCCGTGTATGTAAGCGCAATATGTAGGGTAGCTCCTATTGAGTGTGTGTTTACCTGAGCAGGCGAAGCTCCGCCAAGAGAGTTGGGTTGGTGCTGCCCTTCTCCGGACTGGGCTGGCACATGGCGTCATGTTCTGAGCGGAGACGTTTGATCTCTGCCAAAATTTCTCTGGGTAATGAAATACAACGTGGTCAAGGTCGAGGAGGGGTGAACAAAGCTGACCAGGCAGGAAGAAAACAGGACAATAACATAAAGCACACACCCGGTGCAAAACAAAAAAGGAGGACATTGAATTTAAAAGGGTCATATTATGACTTGTTTCTACATTTAGAACACTTCATTGTGGTCTACATAACATGCAACTGTGATGCTTCGGACAAATTCTTGCATAGCATATATTTTACAGACCACCTTAAAACTGCTTTCTGACCAGCCCTTCAGAATCCCACGTTTTGTGGGCAATCTTATTTACGGGGTTTCACTTTGACAGCGTCTTCTCCCCACCAGCCATGTTTTACTTTTTAGCGCTTCCGTATGGAGTCTAATGACTGATATAATTTCGAACTGCAGTAAACGTTACCTTGTTTTAGAATTAGCAACAGCAAAGGATGCATGTGCATGTACAAGCCAGTCTGCTCCACAAGAGGACAGAGAAAAAAAAATTGTTATTGATTAAGATTTTGGACTACAATGAATAAAAAGGCTAGACTCGTCCAAAGCTCTTTAGGTACATCTCTACCATATATGAAGCTATTTGCTGATGTAAATAAAGCAAAATACGTCACCAAAGTTGTAAATTCTCGCTTTGAGCAAGCTTAGAAGAACGCGAGATTGTTTTATGACTATTATCGATTTTGTGACTATTATCGGTTTGTGAATTTGTCCTCAAGTAAATTGATTGAAACCATTTGAATCACACATAAAACACATTTATAACAATGTAATGGACACGTGTATATTATTTCATGATTTTATTAACTGTTTTGGTTTTTTTTCCCCCATCAAACCAAGTTGGTTTTGCATGATAAGACCCCTTTAAAGGATACCTACTCGGGCTGCAAATCTTTGGGTGTCTCACAATTCGATTCAATATCGATTCTTGGGGTCACGATTCGATAATATATCGATTTTTTAGATTAAACGCGATTCTCGATTCAAAAACGATACTTTTCCGATTCAAAACTATTCTGTATTCATTCAATACATAGGATTTCAGCAGGATCTACCCCAGTCTGCTGACATGCAAGCAGAGTAGTAGATTAAAAAAAAAAAAAGCTTTTATAATTTTAAAGGACAATGTTTTATCAACTAATTGCAATAATGTAAATTTGTTTGAACTATTAAACGAACCAAAAATACGACTTATTTTATCTTTGTGAAAACATTGGACACAGTGTGTTGTCAAGCTTATGAGATGCGATGCAAGTGTAAGCCACTGTGACACTATTTTTCTTTTTTTTAATTTTTATAAATGTCTAATGATAATGTCAATGAGGGATTTTTAATCACTGCTATGCTGAAATGATAACTAATATTGATACTGCTGTTGATAATATTCATTTTTGTTTCACTACTTTTGGTTTGTTCTGTGTCGTGTTTGTGTCTCCTCTCAATTGCTCTGTTTATTGAAGTTCTGAGTGTTGCTGGGTCAGGTTTGGTTTTGGAATTGGATTGCATTGTTATGGTATTGCTGTGTAGTGGTTTGTTGAATTTATAAAAAAAATCAATTAAAAAAAAAAAATGAGAATCAATTCTGAATCGCACAACGTATTCGAATCGATTTTTTTTACCACACCCTTAATACCTACCTATTATGCGAAACCAACTTTTCTTACCTATTGGTACTTGCTGTTTATTTGGGATCTGCATAGTACCCGAAAATTTGAAATCAAACCATTGAGGCATTGTGGAGATTTTTATAAAACAATCTTGCCTTACGTCGAGACGTTTGGAATTTTCTGACATTTTTCCCCATTGGTCAAGTCAGGGAATATATCCATGTAGGGTAAGGTTTTACCCGATGAGCTTAGTGCAATTTCGCCATTTTAGTCAATAAGCTCCTTCTTTTTGTTTAACCCCTTGTTTTGGGGCAGATGCACATGCTTCCTCCACTGTTGCTATTTCTAATACAAACTAGCGTATGGTTCTAACTTATATCTGTCAGTAGACTACATTTTGAAGCGGGAAAAACTACAACATGGCTAACGGGGGGAAGACAGTCCAAGTGGAGACACGTTAATAAAGCACATCCTGAAGAGACGAGCAGAATGCAGCTTGAAGATGGTTTGTTAAAAAATACATGCAAAATTTTGACCTAACAAAAACACCATTACATTATATGTAGACCACAAAAAAGTGTTTTAACTGTAGAAAAAATATATATCTGTACCAATGGGTTGTACTTGTATAGCACTTTTCTACCTTCAAGGTACTCAAATCGCTTTGACACTACTTCCACATTCACCCATTCACACACACATTCACACACTGATGGAGGGAGCTGCCATGCAAGGCGCCAACCAGCACCCATCAGGAGCAAGGGTGAAGTGTCTTGCTCAGGACACAACGGACGTGACGAGGTTGGTACTAGGTGGGATTTGAACCAGGGCCCCTCGGGTTGCGCACGGCCATTCTTCCACTGCGCCACGCCGTCCCTGCAACTAACTAGGTTATTATTTGAATGTTATAATTGTCTACACAATTCAAACCTGTTTTTGCATTCCAGCTGCGCAATGAGCTCTCTCTTCTGTTTGTTCACATCAAAGTTAATGCTCCGTGTGGGTATCACCTAAACACACAAGCAGACCACACATTCGTTAGCACTTTGCACATGTGATTATCAATATGTGACAAATATGTGAAAATGACCTCACCCCTGAGCTTTCAGTCTCTGCCAGTCGAGAGGTGTAACGGGCGATGAGTTTGTGCTCCTCGTCTTGCTTGCTGGGGCTGTGTATGCCGCTAATGGGGACAATAGATTTAGTGTCAACATGAATTGACAACATTGTGCAGACAAATATGTTAAACATCCGATTGGTTATGTTGTGTCATTTGTTAGGTAGGTTCACTGCTGTTTGCCACATAAAAGTAACATTTCCCAAAGGTAAGGGGAAACCCTGAAGGGGGGAAAGTTCCCTTCTGCTTAATTAGCAGATGAGTCAAACTAGCACATCATACAGCAACACTTATCAAAAGGCTGATTGTTGTTGCAGGTTAAAACAAAACATGCTGCCAACAAAATGCATTTTAACACACATCCATCGTTTTCGGTTATATCTCCTGACAAAAAAAGTATATCTTTGATGGAAGTTTGATAATATTTGAGGTGCAGCATCACCCAGTATATAATATTTGTATCCCTGCAACCGCTCACCGTGGACTGCCCTGGAGGCGATTCACATAAGCAGCGATCAAAGCGTGCTCCTCGTTCATGCGTCGAGCCACGGCCAAACTGGTGACACACAGGTTATACACAGCAAAATAAGCATCGCAAACACTATATGGACAAAATCGAAGGACACGCCTCCACTTCAGTTAACTAGTCCCTAGGGGGGAGGAATTTGCGGAAGGGCATTTCTCTTTGAGCATGACAGTGCACATAGCAACTTCTCACTTCTGAGTGACTCAATACAAAATAAATGAAGACACATTAAAGTACATCTAACACAAAGTCGTTTAAGAAAAGTGGAAAGAAGGCCTGCTATTACAAAGGGAACATTCATTGTTCAGTTTGCCCTACTATACTGTACCCATCAATGCGGGAAATTATACAATATCACTTAACTGGTGCAAAAGTGATTATGTATGTATGATAAATAATGTATGTAATGTTCCACTGTCTATGCCAGAGACATTACAGTCACAGGCAGAACAATTACTGTAAATAACCTTCCACCAGATGACATAACTAAATGTGTTGCCTTTCTAACAGAATTCTTGTTGTAATGCCTTGGCTCAAAGGTTGGGAAATACTGTTTTCCATCATAGAAGACAGCAAAAGATGTATAATTGTATTATTAAAATAAGTACACAGTACCTCACATTTTTGTTTATACAACCTCAATACTATATAAATCAAACTTGAATATACTTTAAAGTAGTCAGTGTACAGCTTTACAGCTGTACAGATTTACTATTTGCCACTAAAAACGGCCAAGATAATTTTGTCCTGCCTGCAGTCAAGCATGGCAGTGGTTTTGGGGCAACGTGAATGCTGCTAGCACCAGGGAGTTATGTTTTACAGAGGGACACGTTAAATTTAACATGCACTGTGTCTTATCAATAAAGATTTAAGAGCCTCTTTAATGCTCACAACATTGGCACTTTTGTCATAGGTGTGGACCTAAAAATTATGTCTACAGGTAAATTTCCCCTCAAAATAGACAGCAGTGAGGGGGGGGGCTTCACGGTGGAAGAGGGGTTAGTGCGTCTGCCTCACAATACGAAGGTCCTGCAGTCCTGGGTTCAAATCCAGGCTCGGGATCTTTCTGTGTGGAGTTTGCATGTCCTCCCCGTGAATGCGTGGGTTCCCTCCGGGTACTCCGGCTTCCTCCCACTTCCAAAGACATGCACCTGGGGATAGGTTGATTGGCAACACTAAATTGGCCCTAGTGTGTGAATGTGAGAGTGAATGTTGTCTGTCTATCTGTGTTGGCCCTGCGATGAGGTGGCGACTTGTCCAGGGTGTACCCCGCCTTCCGCCCGATTGTAGCTGAGATAGGCGCCAGCGCCCCCCGCGACTCCAAAAGGGAATAAGCGGTAGGAAATGGATGGATGGATGGATGGATAGACAGCAGTGATTTTAGGCTTTCAACACATTTTGGAACTTTTAGCTCCAATATGTGGGCAGGCCTGCATCAGCCTGCTGATGTCACCTACAGAAGACTGGAGGGAATTTCATATTGTATAGCATTTGTTTTGATAGCATCTTCACCCTGAATCATGATATTTTGACAACAAATGTGAAGGAATTACCAAATATCTCTGCCAGATGCATTGTTGCAGGTTGTAGAAATACAGCTAAAGAAGGGGTCAGAATGCATACATTTCTAAATGATGAGAATATGATGAAAGTATAGACCTCTCTAGTAAAACTGGGGTGGACCATCGAGGAGAGTAATTTAAAACGATCATTTTAATGATTCTTACTTTGAAGAGGAAGGGTTTTGGTCAGTGTTTGGAAGGAAAAAATGTAAAAGGCGAATGCGATCCTGAAAATCAGGAGCACCCTCAAGCGGAGAAAGACAAAGTCACAATCTGCCGAGAGAGAGAAGGGCAGACCAGGCGCTCTAAAACGAGATAAAAAGTAGGCAAGCCACTAGTAGTCTATGCCGTCCTCTTCTACTGAGGTTTTCCTCAAGATTGATGAGGAAATATTGAAAGCGCATGACGAAACAGGCAATAGTTTTACTCATAATATTAACCATATCTAATTTGAAGTTATCATGGACCATGGCGAATAAACTACGCAATTAAGTGATGAAAATAACTGTTAATTGTAGAGTCAGTTCTCTGGGTCACTTTATTGTGTCTGTTTCTGTCTCTGACCGTGTTGCCCCCATCCCAGCAGACGATGGCATCTAACACCACAGCGGCCACAACAGTGTATGTGGGTGTTAAGATGGTGTTTTTGATTCATTATTCATCCATGCATAGTGCAATCGCGCGTGCGCAATATGTATTATTTATTACTCATTTTTTTCATTGCATTTTTCTGTGCTCTTTTATATCCTCCTTTGTGTTTTCTTTACTGTTTTCCTCTTGTTTTCATGTGTTTTTTACTGTTTGGTTTGAACCCCTTTAGGACTTTAATGACTTTTGCGACATTTTTAATACTTTTTTTGGACTTTTTGAATCTGCACCGCAACCACAACATCTCCCGATTGTGGGATTATAAAGGTTATGTCTATCCTATACTAAAAATAACATGTTCGTGAAATTCTTCCTTTATAGAGTAAAAAAGCTGACAACACAACGGCAGATCTTGGGGAAGTTGTTCAATCCACAACCTCTCACTGCTCTTTGACTGAAAATAACAAGTAATGGCACACAGTGGAGTAGTTTTTTTAATGATACAAGAAGCTCAAGTTCTGCTTCAAGACCTCCATCATTGTCCCTGTCCCGAAGAAACCATAGATCACAGGACTTAATGACTACAGGCCGTTGGTGCTGACGTCTGTGGTCAAGAAGTACTTTAAACGCCTGGTCCTGCCCCACCTCAAGAACATCACCGCCCCCCTCCTGGACCCACTACAGTTCGCCTACAGAGCCAACAGGTCTGTGGATGATTCAGTGAACCTGGCCCTCCACTTCATCCTAGAGCATCTGGACTCTCCCAGGAACCTATTCCAGGATCCTGTTTGTGGACTTAAGCAGTGCCTTCAAAACCATCCTACCTGGACTGCTACGAGACAAGCTCTACCAGCTCAGCGTGCCCGACTCTCTCTGCGGTTGGAACAATGACTTCCTAACGGACCGAATACAGCACGCGTGGCTGGGAAAGATTGTCTCGGACAGTCGAACCACGAACACTGGTACTCATCAGGGCTGTAAGTTTCCACCTGGCTCTTCTCCCTGTACCTCCAGTCACCAGTCCGTATAGCTGCTCAAGTTTGCGGACGACACTACCCTCATCGGGCTCACCTCGGATGGCGACGAGTCCGCCTACAGGAGAGAGGGGGACCTGCTGGAGTCCTGGTGCAGCCTGAACAACCTGGAGCTTGACGCCCAGAAAACAGTGGAGATGATCATGAACTTCAGGAAAGTCACAGCCCCACCATGCCCCCTCACCCTGATTGACTCTCCCACCCCCATTGTGGACTCCTTCCGTTTCTTGGGCACCACCATTACCCAGGACCTCAAGTGGGAGCTGACCATCAGCTCCCTCATCAAGAAGGCCCAGCAGAAGATCTACTTCCTGCGGCAGCTGAGGAAATTTAAGGTGCCGACCTAGATGCTGGTGTAGTTTTACTCAGCCATCATCGAGTCCATCCTCACCTCCTCCATCACTGTATGGTTCCCCCAGCGCCACAGTCCAGGATAAGCATCGACTGCAGCACATCGTACGTGTTGCTGAGAAGGTTATTGGCTGCAAGCTCCCAACCCTCTAGGACCTGTTCCCCTTCAGGACCAGGAGGTGTGTGGGTCGGATCACAGCTGATCTCACCCTGGACACCAACTATTGTCCCCTCTCCCCTCAGCCAGGAGACTACGGTCCATCCAGACCCACAACTCCCGCCACCTGAACAGTTTTTCCCCTCGCCCATCAGCCACATGAACAATAACAAGACCAGATAGCTCAGTTACAGCTCATTTTATTACCTATTCAATGTTATATGTGTTTTATGTTGCACGATTGCACCAAGAAAAATTCCTACTTTGTGAACCCATTCTCAAACAATGGCAATAGAAAATTTTCTGATTCTGATTCTGATTCAAGGCTAATTTCATCGGCGCTGCAATGCAACATGGCTACTATCAGTGTGCGATATTGTAAACCTAAAAATTGGACGATATCCAACCTGTCTGAACACTAAGGGGTTCTCTTTTGCCGTGCTGTGTGCGGTGTCACAACATTGTTGTCCATATAAGGTAAGCAATTACACATCACATTAGTATAGTAAATATTCCTGTAATGTTGGGGGTCTTTTTTTGCTTAAAAATAATCACACCAGAATGAAACACAACAGTGGGTCTGGGTTAGTTTTTGCCTCTTTCCTGTGAGAATCCTGCATGTAACTAAAGCATTAAGGAGTGGGTGTTGGTTGATTTATCCAGGACTACCTGCAGTGTGCTCAAACAACAACCAGGTAGCATCTGTGAGCAGTTAATACTGTATCATCTCTTTCTCTTTTTGACGTATCAAGTCGGTAGAGCATTTTGCACTCACACTATAAGAAAGGGATTAGGCAAAAACTAACCTAAACCTATTATATGTGAATTAAATTGGTTGATTGAATAAATAAAATCAATGTTAAATGAAAACTGACACATTCTGATTTCTTTGTGAGCAGTCCACACCAAATAAAGAAGTTATCTGGACAAAGAACGAGGCAAGCACTGAGCAGCTATTTTGTTACCTCTTGGAGGATTCTGACGCTTGTGGGGAGAGCAGCATGGCCGAACTCGTGGTCTCAATAGGTTGAGAGGGCCTGTATGTACATAAACAAACGCAAATGTCACCAACTTATTAAAAGTACAGACGCCCCAGTGGGTACGCATTCTCACACGCTTCAGAGTGTATTCGTGCAATGGCAAATCGCTTCTGGTCAGAACAAACACAGACTGGCCAAAGATCACAAGCCAAAGACAGAAAGAGATTAATGAATAACGCGAAAAAGGCTGGATAAGACAAAGATTGGGAAGGAAATAAGTAGATCCAGATCCACCATGTTAGTACTCACAGCTAAGTGTGGTTGTGGTGTGCTGGCCTGAATAAAAGCTCACTGCTGGGAGGCATGCAATGAACTCGTCTGCTGATGTTTGGAAAATCAAACACTCTGGATGCGCTTCAGGGGAGGAGCCAATAACCAATGGTTGGCTGAATTAGTTTTTGCCCTGTCATGCTGTCTGCATGTGAGAGAGGGATTGTTTTACACTCCTCACTGAAAAGTAACCTTTACACTGTTTGGTAGTGACAACTGAAAGCCTGACTGAAGTCTCACTTTGGGAATATTGATTGTATCATTCCAGAGCGAGTACGCTTCCAAGGATAATCCTTTACCAGCCACTGTACTGTCATCATCATCACACATTCCATAGCCTAATTAATGTATGCATAATGCACAATAAACTTTAACCCCGTGCCGAACTCCCTACTATTGGACACCAAAGATATATGAGAAGTAACTTACACAATGTTAGCCAGATTCAAGGTCCGCTCAGGTTCTTCTGGGTAAAGAGGGTGACGGGGTTCCCTGGACGATACGCAGCCCAAGGTCTTGCCCAGCGCTCGGCCCAGCTTTGTGGCGGGCGATTTCTGCTCAAAGAAAAAACATTGTATTGTCAAGTGCTGCCTTTTATATGTCATATTTATGATGATAAGTGGCAGTTTTTGTCCCTCTAGTGTGTGGACAAGACTTCATTTGCACAATAAAAACAAGAGCACATCACCCATTTTTACTTGCTGCGTTCTCTGGTAATACACTGGCGTTAGTTTGTAAAACTGAAAATATGTACGGTGAACCTGTTACAGCTGGCAAAATCTTGTATTAGTATTTTCACTGTATCAGCACGTTTCTTACTTATTTTCCTGTCTAGGTGCCCCATTTGGTTTGTGGGTGTGAGGCATACTTGCCAACCCTCCCGGATTTTCCGGGAGACTCCCGAAATTCAGCGCCTCTCCCGAAAACCTCCCGGGACAAATTTTCTCCCAAAAATCTCCCGAAATTCAGGCGGAGCTGGAGGCCACGCCCCCCTAGCTCCATGAGGACCTGAGTGACGTCTCTGAGAGCATGTCTGCCCAATGACGTTATAACTGTAGAAAGATCGAGGGCGAGTTCTCGGTTTCTTGTGTGGGTTTATTGTTAGGTAGTTTCATTAACGTCCTCCCAGCGCAGTAACAACACACAACAACAGTCACATTTACGTCTACCACGCTACAGTAAAGCCGTTCGTCTGCCGTAAACAACATGTGACACTCTTAAACAGGACAATACTGCCATCTACTGTACATGCGCCAGCACAACACCTCCAGGCAACTTCAACCCTTTAATCCTCCTCCATTCACATCCTATCTCCCCGGATTGTAAATAACTTAATGTAAATAATCGAATGTATTTCTAATGTATATACTTGTTCTTATGCTATGTGAACTCACTATGTTCTCTGCTGGCTGTACATATCCTACTAAGTCACACCTACACTGTTTCAATGTCCATTTCTCTGATGATGCAATTTTTGATGACTGAAGTACTGATATCAACCAAAGCTCCTCATCCCACCCCCCGGATTGTAAATAATTCAATGTATATACTATGATGATTAACTTGTGTGGTGACTGTATTATCAATCAATCAATCAATGTTTATTTATATAGCCCCAAATCACAAATGTCTCAAAGGACTGCACAAATCATTACGACTACAACATCCTCGGAAGAACCCACAAAAGGGCAAGGAAAACTCACACCCAGTGGGCAGAGAGAATTCACATCCAGTGGGACGCCAGTGACAATGCTGACTATGAGAAACCTTGGAGAGGACCTCAGATGTGGGCAACCCCCCCTCTCTAGGGGACCGAAAGCAATGGATGTCGAGCGGGTCTAACATGATACTGTGAAAGTTCAATCCATAGTGGCTATTATGCTGATAGTGTATATTTGTACCATGAATTGATTAACGTGGACCCCGACTTAAACAAGTTGAAAAACTTATTGCGGTATTACCCTTTAGTGGTCAATTGTACGGAATATGTACTGAACTGTGCAATCTACTAATAAAGGTTTCAATCAATCAATCATGCATTTGTGACAATAACATCTACTTTAGAAAGTGCAGTGCACAACTGCGCACACAACAGCTGTAAATATACTACTCCCCTCTTAACCACGCCCCCACCCACGCCAGCCTCTAAGGGTTTGAAGTTGAAGATCAGATAGAAGTTTATTACAAGCATTCGGTGCTGAAAACCAAAATGCATTCTTGCCCAGTTCAGTTCTTCCAAACATCGTTTCCATATAAGTTGGGAAATTGTGTTAGATGTAAATATAAACGGAATACAATGATTTGCGAATCATTTTCAAACCATATTTAGTTGAATATGCTACAAAGACAACATATTTGATGTTAAAACTGATAAACATTTTTTTTTTTTGCAAATAATCATTAACTTCAGAATTTGATGCCAGCAACACGTGACAAAGAAGTTGGGAAAGGTGGCTACAGTTGGTTGCTACATCTGTAAGTGCAAGTTAAAACTCTGCTATGCAAAGCAAAACCCATTTATCAACAACACCACGGAACGCCGCTGGCTTCTCTGGGCCTGAGCTCATCTAAGATGGACTGATGCAAAGTGGAAAGGTGTTCTGTGGTCTGACGAGTCCACATTAATAAAATTATATTTGGAAACTGTGGACGTGGTGTCCCCCGGAAGAAAGAGTAAAATAACCATCCAGATTGTTATAGGCGCGAAGTTCAAAAGCCAGCATCTGTGATGGTATGGGGGTGTATTAGTGCCCAATGCATGGGTAACTTACACATCTGTGAAGGCACCATTAATGCTGAATGGTCCATATAGGTTTTGAAGCAACATATGTTGTCATCCAAGCAACGTTATCATGGACGCCCCCTGCTTATTTCAGCAAGACAATGCCAAGCCAAGTGTTACAACAGCGTGGTTTTTGTAGTAAGAGTGCGGGTACTTTCGTGGCCCGCCTGCAGTGCAGACCTGTCTCCCATTGAAAATGTGTGGCGCATTATGAAGCGTAAAAAACGACAGCAGAGACCTCAGACTGTTGAACGACTAAAGCTCTACATAAAACAAGAATGGGAAATAATTCCACTTTCAAAGCTTCAACAATTAGTTTCCTCAGTTCCCAAACGTTTATCGAGTGTTGTTAAAATAAAAGGTGATGTAACACAGTGGTGAACATGCCCTTTCCCAACTACTTTGGCACGTGTTGCAGCAATAAAATTGTCTTTGTAGTGCATTAAACTGAATATGGGTTGAAAAGGATTTGCAAATCATTTTATTCCGTTTATATTTACATCTAACACAATTTCCCAACTCATATGAAAACGGGGTTTGTACTTTGGGGACGACAAAATTGCAGAACATCCATTGAACGAAGATTGTGACCTCCTTGTTTCTTTGTTAAAAGGCAAGAAAGATAAGATGGAGTGATAACCAGAATGGTTTTGTAGATGAACACATAGTTTTCATAGTTTGCGATTTATACTCAGGAGCGACTTATGTGTGAAATTATTAACACATTACCGTAAAATATCAAATAATATTATTTAGATCATTCACATAAGAGACTACACGTATAAGATTTCATGGGATTTAGCGATTGGGAGTGACAGATTGTTTGGTAAACGTATAGCATGTTCTATATGTTATAGTTATTTCAATGACTCTTACCATAATATGTAATGTTAACATACCAGGCACTTTCTCAGTTGGTTATTTGTGCGTCATATAACGTAGTGGTCCCCAACCACCGGGCCGCAGAATAATTTTTTAATTCATTTTTATTTAAAAATATATATATATATATATATATATATTTTTTTTTTAATCAAATCAACATAAAAAACACAATATACACTTACAATTAGTGCACCAACCACAAATACCTCCCTTTTTCATGACAAAAACGTCCCTTTTTCATGACAAAGAAAAAAAAAAATAATAATAAAAAAATTCTCTCCTTAAAACTGGATCTGTTAGAAGAGCTCCTAAAACCTGTAGTTCTTCCTCCTTATATTCATAATCAACTATATAGGTTTATGGATCATAATTTTGTCCAAAGTAATCATTGTTGGCTCTCACAAAGTCTGAATGATTTGCTTCGTTGTTGGTAATGAAGGGATCTGTAGTTCCTTCATCGTCCTACCTGTCTGGCTAGCTCATTATCTCTCAAAATGGCTCAGGAATCTCCGTGAGATTGATACTATTTTGATCATATCTATTTACTCGCAAACTTTGTAAGCCTTTGGGTGTCCTACATCAAATATATGTGATAATAGTTTCAATATAGATTCCACTTGTTTTTCCACTCTGTTGGTGTTTTAAGGCCTGGGGAGAACCATTATACAGTAAATTCATGTCTCATATCATACTTTTTTTCTCAGCTTTAAATTATATATATATATTTTTTTATTGAATAGTTACTTAAATAGAAAGTGGTTTGATGGCGCTATCTGCAGGGGAAACTGAGTGCTGCAGCTATGAATCCATTCAATTCCATCAACATTTTCAGTCTGGAAGATTCTTTGACAAGACATGATTATTGTAAGTTCAATACTATATACTTTATGCCTGTACTTGTTTATTATTGGAGTCATATCACGATTTGTTTTCTACATTTAAAACCCTTCCTTATGTTCCAAATGTCAGGTGTTCTTGGGTCAAAATTATGCATACATTAGACCATCTTAGATCATCTTAAAGCCACTCCCTAACCAATTGCCACAGACGTAACTAAGGCAAATTATGTCACAATCGTCTCAAATTCTAAACAGCTCTTTTGGATCAGGTTTGGAAAAAGACTAGATTGTGTAATAAATATCTCTGCCGTGTCTCAATCGTTTGATTTCAACGTTCTGGGGTTATGTGGATCGCAAATATACAAACTTCGTTTCCATATGAGTTGGGAAATTGTGTTAGATGTAAATATAAACGGAATACAATGATTTTTAAATAATTTTCAACCCATATTCAATTGAATGCACTACAAAGACAAGATATTTGATGTTCAAAATCATAAACTTTTTTTTTTTTTTTGCAAATAATAATTAACTTAGAATTTCATAGCTGCAACACGTGCCAAAGTAGTTGGGAAAGGGTACGTTCACCACTGTGTTACATCACCTTTTATTTTAACAACACTCAATAAACGTTTGGGAACTGAGGAAACTAATTGTTGAAGCTTTGAAAGTGGAATTCTTTCCCATTCTTGTTTTATGTAGAGCTCTAGTCTTTCAACAGTCCGGGGTCTCCGCTGTCGTATTTTACGCTTCATAATGCACCACACATTTTCGATGGGAGACATGTCTGGACTGCAGCCGGGCCAGGAAAGTACCCGCACTCTTCATTTACAAAGCCACGCTGTTGTAACACATGCTGAATATGGCTTGGCATTGTCTAGCTGAAATAAGCAGGGGTGTCCATGAAAAAGACCGTGCATAGATGGCAGCATATGTTGTTCCGAAACCTGTATGTACCTTTCAGCAATAATGGTGCCTTCACAGATGTGTAAGTTACCCATGCCTTGGGCACTAATGTACCCCTATATCATCACAGATGCTGGCTTTTGAACTTTGCGCCGATAAAAGTCTAGATCATGGGTGTCAAGCTTTGGCCCGCGGGCCAAATTTGGCCCGCCGTGTAATTTCATTTGGCCCTTGAGGCAATAATAAATTAACATTAGAGCTGGCCCGCTGATATTATACAGTGGCAGTGCCGCTGTATCACCGCATCCAACGCTAATTCTCATACTTGCCAACCCTCCCGATTTTTCCAGGAGAATCCCGAATTTCAGTGCCCCCCCCGAAAATCTTCCTGGGGCAACCATTCTCCCGAATTTCCACCCGGACAACAATATTGGGGGTGTGCCTTAAAGGTACTGCTTTTAGCATCCTCTACAACCTGTCGTCACGTCCGCTTTTCCTCCATACAAACAGTGTGCCGGTCCAGTCACGTATTATCTGCGGCTTCTACACACACACAAGTGAATGCAAGGCATACTTGGTCAACAGCCATACAGGTCACACTGAGGGTGGCCGTATAAACAACTTTAACACTGTTACACCACACTGTGAACCCACACCAAACAAAACTGACGAACACATTTCGGGAGAATATCCGCACCGTAACACAACATAAACACAACAGAATAAAAAATACCCAGAACCCCTTGCATTACTAACTCTTCCGGGACGCTACAATATACACCCCCGCTATTAACAAAACTCGATTTTGCATGACACTATAAAGTTATATAAGCCTTGCTTGTTCAATATTCAGTGCAAAACTTGTTTAGGTCCCTATTAAAAGGTTAAGTTGTTCAACTTTGGCCCGCGGCTTTGTTCAGTTTAGAATTGTGGCCCACTCTGTATTTGAGTTTGACACCCCTGGTCTAGATGGTTCGCTTCCCCTTTGGTCCGGATGACACGATGTCGAATATTTCCAAAAACAATTTGAAATGTGGACTCATCAGACCACAGAACACTTTTCCACTTTGCATCAGTCCATCTTAGATGATCTCAGCCCCAGCGAAGCCGGCGGCATTTCTGGATGTTTTTGATAAATGGCTTTTGCTTTGCATAGTAGAGCTTTAACTTGCACTTACAGATGTAGCGACAAAGTGTATTTAGTGACAGTGGTTTTCTGAAGTGTTCCTGAGCCCATGTGGTGATATCCTTTAGAGATTGATGTCGGTTTTTGATACAGTGCCGTCTGAAGGATCGAAGGTCAAGCTCATTCAATGTTGCTTTCCGGCCATGCCGCTTACGTGTAGTGATTTTTCCAGCTTCTCCGAACACTTTGATGATATTATGGAGCGTAGATGTTGAAATCCCTAAATTTCTTGCAAATGCACTTTGAGAAACGTTGTTCTTATACTGTTTGACTATTTGCTCACGCAGTTGTAGACAAAGGGGTGTACCTCGCCCCATCCTTTCTTGTGAATCACTGAGCATTTTTTGGGAAGCTGTTTTTATATCCAATCATGGCACCCACCTGTTCCCAATTAGCCCGCACACCTGTGGGATGTTCCAAATAAGTGTTTGATGAGCATTCCTCAACTTCATCAGTATTTATTGCCACCTTTCCCAACTTCTATGTCACGTGTTGATGGCATGAAATTCTAAAGTTAATGATAGTTTGCACACAAAAAAAATGTTTATCAGTTTGAACATCAAATATGTTGTCTTTGTAGCATATTCTACTGAATATGGGTTATAAAGGATTTGCAAATCATTGTATTCCGTTTATATTTACATCTAACACAATCTCCCAACTCATATGAAAACGCGGTTTGTACAAAAAAGGTAGGAAAATGTTGCCTTTCCGTAATAAAATCATTTTAAACCTTCTAAAACAGAATTGAAAAGTGTTTAGTAACCGTGACAGGGGTTAGAGCAGAGGTGTCAAACCCGTTTTCATTGAGGGCCACGTTGTAGTTATATGACTGCCCCTCGAAGGGCCACTTGTAACACTGAATATATATAAATACAAACATATAATGGCCTTATGAATATTAATACATAAATGCTTGTGCATTTTTTATCAACAAATTGATTAATAATTTGCTTTAAAATCAAAAGTTGACAAGCAGCTATTTATGAATTTTCGACAACAAAAAAAATGCTTCCAATATTTTGTTACACAATAAAAATGTCATTAAATCTTTTAAATATGGAAATACATTTAATCCAGTTTTCCTGTCAAATTATAAGATCACATTTAGCACAAAAATAAAGTGCTTTTTTGTTGCACATTTTTTTAGGCTTACTTGAGCCACAAAAGATGATGTGATAGGCCAGATTTAGCCTCTGGGCATTTAGTTTGACACCTGTGGGTTAGCGTAGCTAAAAAAAAACTTTTAAGAACATTTTTATGGGTGCATAAATTACTTGCAGTTTTCGCCATAAACCGGGGGTCTTGGAATGTAACCCCAAAAACAGCGCAGCTTTACAGTAAATTCAGACTCCTCCAACAAAACTTTCAAGGATGCTAAACAGTAGAGGTGGGAATGATTTTATTCCTATTCTTGGGGTACTGATTCGATTCAGAATCGATTTTTGATTTAACACCATTCTCATAATGTATTTTATATTAACTTTTAATAAAACCTTTACAAAAACAGGTTACAAAATACTTAAAAATACTTATGATTTAAATTTACAAGCAATTGAGAAGACATAAATACAATACTTATTAAATACAATACAAAAAATGGGGAAAATAATAAAAGCAATAGTGTGAAAGATGATAATATCAATAATAGCTGTTTAATGTTTTTAATCCAAAAGTAAGATCTTAAAAAAAAACTTGTGGAAAAAATAATACATATTTTATTTTTTTTATTTTTTTTAATAAATCCTTGACAATTATGGATCTAATTAAAATCTACAAAAAAAAAAATTGCGATTTATATAATTTTAAAGCACCCCGACCAAACAACTATTTTACAAGTAGAGAAAATGTATCAATTAGAGCAGTGTTTTTTTTTTCACCAATTAGCACCTCAGAAAAAAACTCTCACTCTCCAAGTACTACCACAATGACCAACATCCAAATTCAGTAACATAGTTACTACTTGTGTATTCGTAAAAACAAAGCAGAGGTTTTATTTAACAGGTTATTGAATATTTTTGGACCGTGTGCAACATTACACACAGTCTGAACAGTAACACTGTGTTTGAGTATAGGAAAATAAAACACTGTACTTTAATCAAGTGATTATTTGGCATACCACTAGATGGAGCCCACATACACACAATTTGAAAACCACTGAATCAGAGTAATTGAGCTCTATTGATGTAAATATACATTTGTTTGGTTTAATCAGTCACTGTGTGGCGACAACCTGAATCATCTGCAGAATAAAAATATAACTTTTATGTCAGAAAATATACAGTACATACTACAACACATTTTATTTAACAACCTTTTTGTGGTGACTCACCCAGGACGAGTGCTCCTTCATCTGATGCTGGTTGTTATGAGAGCCGTTGGCATTGCCGTGCCAGAAGCAGTCCTGGCAGAGTTGGTATCCACGGCAACGGAGACATCGATAGCGGAAGCCTGTCATACCGTTGCTGCGACAGTAGGAACATGTCACCGGGTGGTGAACTGACACAGAAAGAAAGGAAGGTTAAAAGCTAAAATTACAAATGTACATAGTAGGGTTGTAACGGTACACAAACATTTCGGTTCGGTACGTACCTCGATTTAGCGGTCACGGTTCGGTTCATTTTCGGTACAGTGAGAAATCAACAAAATATACATTTTTGGGTTATTTATTTACCAAATTTGTAAACAATGGCTTTATCCTTTTAACATTGGTAACACTATAATAATTCTGCCCACGTTAATCCACATTAAACTGCCTCAAGTTGTTGCTTTGATTAAATAAAATGAAAAAACCTTTCTTCTACATATAAAAAGTTTAACATTAAACAGTTTCCATTGAAACTGTTTAATGCCAACTCATCATGCTTAATTTATTACAGCATTTGGTAAGCCTATAGTTGACTTTTATTATGTAAATGTTGTATTTTTATCAACATGTGGTAGCATGGACCCTGCTATTCATGAACTAACGTTATGCTAAAAGCTAATTAGCCTTCATCTCAAGCCAGAACTGTGAGCTAGCTGAGCTGCAGTTTAAGTTTCTAGAAGGTCAACGGGCTCATAGTGATGTTTGTAATAGTTGTGACTGGGAAGTGTTTAGTATAATTTGGGTAGAGTCCGCTCCTCCCCTGCTAGACGAATATCTGCTCGACGCTAAAGCATTGACTACATCGTTCTGAAGTCTGAATACGCACTGCTGATTGGCTGTTACATCGGTCTGAATACGCACTGCTGATTGGCTTTGTATGTAACCAATCAGATGGTTGTGTGGGCAGGACAATGAGGCAGAGACAGAGGCATAAAGCAGAACAGCTTGTGAAGACTTCTGCTTCCGAACTTGTTCGGTACGCCCGCGTGCCGAACCGAAACCCCCGTACCGAAACGGTTCGATACAAATACACGCACCGTTACACCCCTAGTACATAGGGAAGTACTATCAAACAAGAGCACATTCTGAACAGCAAATGATACCAAAAAACAATGCATTAGTGAATATTTACCATGTTCCACGGTGGCAAGACGATGCATTAGGGGCAGCCAGACAAGACATGGAGGGGGATCTGCTGCAATATCCAGGAACATGTTGATCATCACCCTCTTCTACATCAACGAGAACAAGCAACCTCATCAGAAAAACAAGTAAGGAGTACACACACATATCACAACAACGGATGCGATGCCTGAGCTCACATGTTGTGGGAAACAAGAGCGAGCCATGTTGTTCGTGTAGCCGAAGGAGGGTCGTTCGTGCACAGCGTAAGTCGATTTGAGAGCCTCTCTTAGAAAATTGTCAAATTTGGACAGGACCATCACGCCGCCAGAGTCTGACACTTGAGAAAACACATCTGCAAACACACACAACAACAGCAGCAGTAGTAACATACTGTATGCTTGCTACAAGATGACACTTATGTATACCGTGTATATCATCATGCACTTTTAAATTCTATCGATGCAATTTAGAGTCTGGATTGACCGGACATTGACCTGACAGGGAAACAATCCAAGTTAGAAGGATTTTTCACCCACATAAAAATCATTCTAACTTGGATTGTTTCCCTGGCTTCGAGACTCTCCCTAAGGACAAGGCAGCGAAGACACAACAAACTCCCTTCTTGTCTCTCATGGACACACACCTGTTGTTGATTTTGGACTAGCGACTGCAATACACCAAGGCCGCGGAACAGAGACACACTACGGGCTTACACACACACACGCACACAGACATCCACAAAAATATACGCCACACATACACCCCTCCCCAACCCACCGCCCTCAACGCAAATCCCATAGGGGTGATAAATGGATGGTCAGCGCCTGGGAGCTGCAGCCTACCACCATGACCTTGAACTACTTTCCCTCTGTTGCTAGATATTTCGAGATGTATGTTGTAATATGTATATGTGCTTTGCTATGGAGGTTTTTTCCCACTCCAGACTGGGCCCCCTTAGGAGCCAAGTCTGGATTGTATTTTTTTACTCATCCTTCCCCAGCGTTTACCTTTTTCCCATCTTTTACGGGGCGCCTTATGGCGAACCATCAGCGTTCTTGTTCTGTAACCCTGTACACTGTTTGTTTGTATAATCTTGAACAGGTTTGTGCTGAAAACAAAGTTTCGTTGTACTTGTGCAATGACAATAAAGAACTATCCTATCCTATCCTACATGCACAAAGTAAACTGGAGCACCCAGAGAGAACAGGACAAGCATGTAAATTATACAAAAAGGGGCTTGAGGAACATCAGAACCAAACATTCCCACGGTAATGGCGGTTAATTCAAGGAATAAGCCAGCTATGAGTAAGTATGCAACTATTTTTTTTTTTGAGGGAACTCTCCTGAAGGAATCAATAAAGTACTATCTATCTATCTATTAACCGGTTTTACTATTAACCAGGACTATAAATGGCACGGTTATTTAATTCCAAAGGCTCTACTACGTCCCACGTTTCAGACCTCCTCACTCGCTATAAACGAACATTATTTAATTTTCGTACGTTATTTTTGGCACAACCTGCACGGAACGAAAACAAAGTTACACCGACGGTGGACACAAAAACATGCTGGTATGCTACATTATCCTAAAAATGGCAGCAGGACAAGGCAGGGAACTGTTACCACCCAAACAAATGCTTTGTGGGATCATTTCATATACCTAAAAAATTAATTAAATTCAATTAAAGAATTGAGTTGGTGAAAAGTTAAATATAAACGAGTCCCCCATAATCATTAGTTTTGGGAGGTGGGAATTATTGCGCAACTCACGATTTAATTACCATTATGATTCAGGGGCTACCTTTGGATTATTTAACAGCTTTAGTTAGCTATTGAATTGTATACTTATAAAATGTTGTATATCATTATTATGTATTCTAAATGTATTACATTTAATTATTATTAATATTAATTATATGTCTACAAAATGCTACTACTTTGGCTACTTACATGTAGTATTGTGCCATTTTCGTTTTTTGAATGTCAGTGAGTACAGCAAAGATATTTATATATAATTTATATATATGGAAGAGTGTAGTGGCCAAATAAGTAAAAAATTAAATAAACACAGAATGCACAGACACTTTGGCCCCAGTCGCCATAAACGTGCAGCTCAAAGGCGTGTGTCATCTATCTACTCATACATATCTAAGGCCAAAAGTGCTGCCGGCCGGCGGTCGCACTTTATGAATATAATTGTCTCTCCAGACTAATTAATCTACTTGCCAATTTCTTCTTCTTAACTAGGTAATATCTGCTGTAACACGGTTCATATTAGCCATCAGTTGAAGTGTACAAAGAATTGTCTTGTTTCTTGTTTCAATACTTTACATTCATTTTTCATTTGTCTTTCCTTCCCTCCTCCATGTGTCTGCAGCTCTGCGCTAACCCAGCTAACACATAACATCAAAATAATGTCAGCTATTTGTTCTCCTATTGTTAGTTAGGACCAATGCTACAATGAACATTTTGAAAACATTAGCGTTAATGCTGCATTTTAAAACTACTTTATTTACCATACATTAAAAATCCATATTTGGACGTTTGTCCAACGATTCAGAATCTTCCACATTCTAATCGTGATGCATACAGTATGAGAATTTATCTTTTTTTCCCACCTTTAGCACCTTAGTCCGTTCAGAGTAAACAAACAGCAACAGGTAGGTAGTCCTGTCATTCACCAATCATTTAACATTAAAGATTGCTTATTCTTGTCTATATTGAATCAACTATGGGCATTGTTAGCTAATATAGCAGGAGTAGAACACTAACATTACATCAGGAGCTCGTAAAAAAATAACAGCACTTAGGGGAATTTAATGATGTGCATGCCAGTTAACAACACAGCATATTATATTATTAGAAATGAATTAATAGGCATAGTTGACAGTTGAGGACAATAACACTTGGGTTTATCACCTAGTAAACGGAGTAACATTTCCCTCTGGGGGAATAGTATAGTTAAACTTTGTCTTATGTTGTCCATAAAATTATCAATTTATTTATTAATTATTATCCATCCATCCATCGATTTTCAACCGCTTGTACCTTTCAGGATTGCTGGATCCTATTAATATACAGTATATATATATAAATAATAATACATATTGTCATTCAATCATAATAATAATAATAATGATAATACATTTGACTTATTAGGCGACTTTCCACGCACTACGGGACACCGTAATAAAAATTGAGTTCCATCTCCAGGTTGGGGAGGAGATCTTGCCCCAATTGGAGGAGTTCAAGTACCTCAGAGTCTTGTTTACGAGTGAGGGAAGAGTGAAATGTGAGATCGACAGGCGAAACGGTGAGGCGTCTTCAGTAATGCGGAAGCTGTATCGATCCGTTGTGGTGAAAAAGGAGCTGAGCAGGAAGGCAAAACTCTCCATTTACCGGTCGATCTTCGTTCCCATCCTCACCTATGGTCATGAGCTTTGGGTTATGACCGAAAGGACAAGATCACGGGTACAAACGGCCAAAATGAGCTTCCTCCTCTCCCTTAGAGATAGGGTGAGAAGCTCTGTCATCCGGGAGCAGCTCAAAGTAAAGCCGCTGCTCCTCCACATCAAGAGGAGCCAGATGAGGTGGTTCGGGCATCTGGTCAGGATGCCACCCGAACACCTCCCTAGGGAGGTGTTTCGGGCACATCCGACCAGTAGGAGGCCATGGGGAAGACCCAGGACCCGTTGGGAAGACTATGTCTACCGGCTAGCCTGGGAACGCCTCGGGATCCCCCGGGAGGAACTGGATGAAATGGCTGGGGCCAGGGAAGTCTGGGCTTCTCTGCTTAGGCTGCTGCCCCCGTGACCCGACCTCGGATAAGCGGAAGAAGATGGATGGATGGATGGATATTTATATTAATTATTTTGCACTGTATTTATAATGTTATTATTAGATAAATGTTTTTTTTCAAATAACAAATTAAAATCTATAAGGAATGTCAATGTAATTTTACAATGTTGTGAAATTAATCGTGAAACAGTCAAAATCCATAACCGTTGCAGCCATAGTTATGAGTGTGGCCCTTACAGACAGTGTGGCCAAATAGGCTCCAAGCCACCTTAATCCTTCTTTTTGGTGTCTGCTGATACTTACAGCGGAGCTTGTCCACTAGTTTTCCTCCACACAACACAGACAAAATTGCTTTCACTGATAGCACAGTCAGTCTGCCATCTGGCTCGCTAAAAAATAGAAATAAATAGAAACAACACATGACAAATACTGGATGTGTACAGGCCTCTCAAATTTGGATAAGGAACCGCTTTTTTTCCATGTACCTCTCAATGGCAGCAAGTATGAACTGGACAAACAGGAGAGTACTCTCTCGTGGATTGATTGGGTGTGTGGTGGGCAGGCGCTTGCTCAGCTGGTTGAACAGGGAGGACACCAGATTCTCCAGCCTGGTCACAGAAATGCCGGCATTCAGTTCCACGGCGTTCAGACCAGCGTCGCGCACCGCCTCGATCACGTTGTATATGTCGATGAGGTGCACTGCAATCGAAATCAGGTGGTGTCAAATAGTGGTGACACATGTTTACATTTAGGTACAATGTGTCCAAGCTGGAAAAAATAGTGCCGGGACACAATGACTGTACAATCAAATACGCCATGACTAGTCTTAGTTTTCACTTAATTTTGATCTGTTTTTTTACATGGAAAGTAGCCAAATCAATATTTTTGACTGAGGGAATGCATCCTTGTCATTAACACAAAACAAAAACATATGATTCAATTATAACTGTTCAAAAGTGTTATAGTACAAAAAAGAAAAATTCTGATAAACATCTTGAATTTTACTGATAAATGAGACAGTTTATCATCAATTACAGGTGAAACTCAAAACATTTTAATATCGTGCAGAGGTTCGTTTATACTTACAATTATGTGAAACTAATGTATGACATAGGCTCATAACATGCAACTCAAGGTATTTCAAACCTTATTTTGACATATTTTTGATAAAAATGGATTACACTACAGCCTATTATTACCCCGAATAAAAAATGTCAGGAAATTTACAGTTTTCAAATACTGTAAACCATGATCATCAAAATTATGACAGATAAAAGCTTGAGATATTTGAGTTTGTGGGCCTTGTTTATATCACATATTAGTTACACATTAGAAGTTAAAATGCTCAAATTAATGGACTTTTACACAATATTAAATTGTTGTTTTCGATTTTACCTGTATATATTCAGCAAATCATGCAAACTGCAATTTACAATCTGTTCATGTAAACTACATTGATTTTTATTGATTCAATCAGTTATCTGTTTTTCTGTGTTGCAATTTGAGAATATGCTTCTCTCTTCAACTTTTTGGACATGTTGAAATGTGAAACTGTAAATATGTGATGTACCATAGTGTTATTTTATGCATGTTAAAAAATAAACTATTACTAAACTAATTACTCAGGGATGAATAAGAGCAATGGTTTTTTGCAAAAGTTGTAAGCCTGGGCTGATAACCAATAAGCCAATTAATCCAACAATAAAGGCAAATTAACACGATCATTTTGCTGGCATTAATAAATTGCCAAGTCTGTTTTCTCCATCTCTTGCTTTCAAACAGGGTGAAAGAGGTTCCACGCTGTGCATCGCTCGGACCGCCTTGGTGCGTTTGTTCAATAACGGATTTAAATAAAGGGATTGAACCCTCTTGTCAATCATCAACAATCTTTGTCTCTGTGTGTAGAGGCGGGACTGCTTGTTTCCAACAGCGACAGAGCGTCGCAAGTTGCTACTTGCTTGTGAAAAGACCGGCAAAGTAACAAATTAAAGGAACAAAAATTGGATTTCAAAGCCAAATGTCCCAGGTATAGCTTGGTTGGTAGAGTGGCCGTGTCAGCAACTTGAGGGTTGCAGGTTCGATTCCCGCTTCTGCCATCCTAATCACTGCCGTTGTGTCCATGGGCAAGACACTTTACCCACCTGCTCCCAGTGCCACCCACTCTGGTTTGAATGTAACTTAGATATTGGGTTTCACTATGTAAAGCGCTTTGAGTCACTAGAGAAAAAGCGCTATACAAATACAATTCACTTCACCTCATTGTAGGAAAATATTTGCTTTAAACCGACAATTGACAAGAATGCCCAGATTGTTGGAAAGTGATGGCAACAAAAAAGAAAAAAAAAAACAAGCCAGTTTTTCCAACTTGGGTAAAAACTACACTTTAAGGTTTTCAATATAATTTGATGTGCAATTTTTGCTTATCAAGACAGAGTCCATTTAATTTGTATTGTTTGTTTATTTATTTAGGATAATTAAATGTTCTTAACATTCCAACTACGACGGTGCTAAGTAATCATGCAGGTCGTTGTGTCACAGCTGTTTCTCTCTGGGTAATTAATGTGTATATATGACAGGAAGAGAAGCTTCCTTCTAATCTGGGTCAGTAAAATATTAGTCCTTAACTCACAGTTGCATCTCTTCTGAATGAATCTCAGCTTGCAGGCCGTTCGATACGTTGAGAGACAAATGGCATCAAGGTTCTGCTCCCCTGGGACACATAAGAGAGAACAGTGATAACACTGTTGGACTTATTCATCAAACTGTAATGACCCACAATATCACAGCGGTGAAAGAATATCTATAAAAAATGCCAAAGAGGAATATGGTAAAAGATCACTCACTAAGCTCCACCAGGATCTCCCTTCCGCCTGGTCCTACGGTAGCCATTGGATCCCCCCTACCTCTCTCTCCCCGGGCCCCCTCCGCCATCACCATCCTGCATGACAGACATGCAATAAAACATGACCGTGCAGATATCGGACATTCCACGCTTTTCCGAACTTGGTTGAAGCAGAAAGGAATTTTGAGTCTGATAGTTTATCATGACAAAGTATTCCTAAGAATTTCTCACTTGATGACAGTCATATGTTTTTAATCCATGGAAATTGTGTGACTGTGTGACTGTGTGAATGTGACCTAAATCCTCTAGCATATATTTCCAGTAAACTGTTAAGGAACTGCAAACATTTGTAAAAATGACATAAAGGAAAGGTAGAAACGCAAAGCAAGAAGCACACACACATATATACAGTACTCTACATATACATATAAACACATATGTATATATTGGCATCCCTTGTATAAATATGGTGACAAGCTAAGCCATGCCCTTAGTCACACCCCTTGTCCATACACACATTCCAGAGAGGATTTAGAAGCTTCCCAGGAGACCTCATGTTTCTTTCTGACAAAAGGATTCCTCCTTTCAGTCAATCTCTCTCTCTCTCTCTCTCTCTCTCTCTCTCACACACACACACGCACACATATTTCAGTTTTAATCCGTCAGTCAAGTGCAAGTGTAATGTGTTCAGTGGTGCAAGGTAACCGCTTCAGTGTGTCCTTGAGAGCAAATGTTCAATTAAAAGTGATTCACCTTGAGGACAGGCTGAAAAAAAAAAAATACGTTGATTGAAACATCAAACCATAAATTCTGTCTCTAAAATCGCACATGACACCTCACAATTCAAAATCGCCGTCAGCAAAACTTGCATTTGCGAGATCTTGTGCCAGTAAGCACCAAAAGCATTGACCAGAATTTGAGGTTTGTTTTTTCTTAGCCTTTTTTGTGGTTTCGCAACACTCAATATTATTAATAGGAATGTGCATAAGTGTCACTTGTAGTGCAATAACAACCAATGTTATTCTTTTCCACTTGTGTGATTGGAAGTGAAGTTCAAGGTAGGGCTGGGCGATATATCGATATACTCGATATATTGCGGCTTTGTCTCTGTGCGATATAGAAAATTACTATATTGTGATATTCGAGTTCTTACGCAATTGCTTTTAGCTGCTTGCATTACATTACAGGGTCTTCTCACGCTTTCCTGTCTCTTGTTCTCACAGACAGCAAGTGCACCTTCTTACATATGTCACATGCCCTCGCGGAGCAGAGAAGTAGCAGCATGGGTAACGTCAGCTGTGATGATAGCAGAGCCGTGCGAGTGGTAATACGAGAGGAAGAAGGTGTGAATCTGGTAACAAATGAAGGAAGGATTAATTCCCAAGAAAAACAGCAGTCGGTCCATCATCTGGCGGTCGTTTGGCTTCAAGTGGGAATATGTCGAACAGACAACCGTAATTTGTCAAGTGTGGGGCAAAAGCGTTGCTACAAAAAGAAGCATTACTTCTAATATGTAACATCATTTGAAAAGTCACCTACTAGAGAATAAAGAGTGCTTACTCCGCATGTCAACATGTCCATTCGGTGCCACACACCCACACCATCAAAATGCCGAAGCAAACATTTCCAGATCAACAAACAAAAATGTCAACAAAAAAAGAAGGTAATGTCCGCAGTAACCTACCACATAGCGAAGGACGAATACTATTTGATTTCCTATTATGCAGCTCATTTTTATTTGACAGTTATTGAAATATCTTTTGTGATATCATGCAAAAAAGTGCATTTTATTTGTTTTAAACTACTGTAGTGGCGTCCTGTACAAAAAGTGCACTTCAATTTAGTGTTGTTTTGATATTTCATCTAAGTGGCATCATGCACAAAAGTGCACAAATAGCTTGTTTTAAAATGTCTCTGACAATCTTGCACTTTCTGTTTTGGAGATGACATGAAGGTTTGTGCCACTACTTAATAACTGTTTAATAAATACAGTTTTGGTCAATCCACTGAGTTGTGACATACTTCTCTGCATGAAAGTTAAAAATTAGCATATATTAATGCAGTATGAACAAGAATGTTTTAATGCCAACACATAGAATCAACCTACTGGTGTGATTATATGTACCAAGTGTTAATTTAAGGCTAAGGCAAAATATCAAGATATATATTATGTATCGCGATATGGCCAAAAACAGTGGTTCTCAAATGGGGGTATGTGTACCCCTGGGGGTACTTGGAGGTATGCCAAGGGGTATGTGGGATTTTTTAAAAATATTCTAAAACTAGCAACAATTCAAAAATCCTTTATGAATGTATTCATTGAATAATACTTTTAACAAAATAGGAATGTAAGTTCAGTGTTGACAGCTAGATTTTTTGTGGACATGTTCCATAAATATTGATGTTAAAGATTTCTTTTTTTGTGAAAACATTTTTAGAATTAAGTTCATGAATCCAGATGGATTACAATCCCCAAAGAGCGCACTTTAAATTGATGATTACATCTATGTGTAGAAAACCTTTATTTATAATTGAATCACTTGTTTATTTTGTTTTTGGTTATTTTTATATCTTATTTTCCAAATAGTTCAAGAAAGACCACAACAGGGCGGTTTGGCTCGGTTGGTAGAGCGGCTGTGCCAGCAACTTGAGGGTTGCAGGTTCAATTCCCGCTTCTGCCAACCTAGTCACTGCCGTTGTGTCCTTGGGCAAGACACTTGACCCACCTGCTCCCAGTGCCACCCACACTGGTTTGAATGTAACTTAGATATTGGGTTTCACTCTGTAAAGCGCTTTGAGTCACTAGAGAAAAAGCGCTATATAAATATAATTCACTTCACATTCACTTCACAACAGATGAGCAATATTTTGCACTGTTATACAAGTTCATAAATCAGAAACTGATGACTGTGCTGTATTTTACTTCTTTATATCTTTTTTTCTACCAAAAATGCTTTGCTCTGATTAGGGGGTACCAGAATTAAAAAAATTTTCACAGGGGGAACATCACTGAAAAAAGGTTGAGAACCACTGGCCTAAAATATCGAGATATTAAAAAAAGGCCCAGCCCTAGTTCAAGGCCTACGTTTGTGCCGTTTTCATAAAAATAGGTTTAAAAGCTAATGCTTACTAATCCAGAAATCAATACAAACACTTTAATCAGTCCTCAATGGAAGGCCAGGCTATTACTGTACTAGAGTCTAGCAGGAGCTGTGAATGTAAACAGGCTCGATGCAGTAGAAGTTATATAAAAGTCATCTTGCCCCAGCTGTTAGGAGGTATCTGTCTCTCGCTAGCTTACGACTCATCCCACTCCCATGGCGAGCAAACTATTATTATCAGATGGACGTTAGCTGTAACTGCTAGCCCGCACTGCATCGGTCTCCTGACACCAACATGTAGGCGCATTTGCTGTGCAAGGTCTGCTTCCCATTTTAACTTTGAAAGCATCTTAGATATAATTACCCTTCCCATTATTACTTAGCGAGGTCAGGCTCGATTTGTATTTTTGTCATCGTCGGGACAATATCACGTTACATTAAAGGTGCACTGTATTGGGACAGAGATACTATCAAGGCACTTGGGTATTACACATTCAGGAAGTGAAAATATGGTGCACCCTTTACAGCTTAACCAATTCCACTTTTCTGGGGAGACTAAAAGATTTTGAATTACGATTCTAGGATTTTTGGTCAATTTATCCGGAAGAGAATTTATGTAGTCTGAGGTCAGGGACGTTGGATGTCAGGGCCTGCTGGCGTACTCGCTCTACTCTATTACATCCCACGATGGGATTGAGGTCAGGGCTCTCCCACACCAAACTAGTTTAAAAAAAACCTGGCCACATATTGTCCTCACTGCCGAAAAATTAGTTGTGAACTAGATCGGGATAGGTTTCATAAAAGGACTAATCCATTCAATCGTTTGATTTAGGCTAACTAGAAAGCACTACCTCACTGTGACCAGTAGAGGCAATGTTGATTCATTGTCAACATGACCTAAGTTATGGAACGCCTAACAACTCACATTAACGCTAATATGTATTGTTTATATTGAACAAAGAGAGCAGAGTCTACAAAGTAAAAGCTGCGGAGAACGAATAAATAGTGGATATAACAGGAAAAATCACCTCGACAGTTTGGCAGGTTTTTGGATTTTTTCTAACGGACCAAAGTCCTTCACCACGCTCATCTTTTTTTCCCCTACCTGTTCCCTATTTGGATGTACGGAAACAACACGTACAAACTAAAGTGTAGGATTGTAGGAATAAAATAAAAAAAACTAAATATAACAAATGTGCAACTAGGGCTGGGCGATATGGCCTTTTTTTAATATCTCAATATTTTAGGCCATGTCACGATACACGATATATATCTCGATATTTTGCCTTAACCTTCAATGAACACTTGATGCATATAATCACACCAGTATGATGATTTTATGTGTCTACATTTAAACATTCTTGTTCATACTGCAATAATATAAGCTCATTTTAAACTTTCATGCAGAGAGGGAAATCACATCTAAGTCAATTGACCAAAACTTTATTTATTAAACAGTTATTAAGCATTCATGTATTTATTAAACAGTTATTAACCCCTCATGTCCTTTCAAAACAGAAAGTGCAAGATTGTCAGAGACATTTTAAAACAAGCTATTAGTGCACTTTTGTGCATGATGTCACTAAGATGACATATCAAAACAACACTAAATTAAAGTGCACTTTTTGTACAGAACGTCAGTACAATAGTTTAAAACAAAAAAGTACACTTTTGTGCATGATGTCACACAAGTTATTTCAATAACTGCCAAACAAAAATGAGCTGGATAATAGGAAATTAAATCGCTATGTAGTGGGTTACTGCGAACGTTATCGACTCCTTATATTGTTTACTATTTTTTTCATACGGTGGTGATGTGGAAATGGTTGCCTCAGCATTTTGTTGGTGTGGCACCGAATGGAGATGTTGACATGAGGAGTCTCTACCAGGTGACTTTTCAAATGATGCTACACATTAGAAGTAATGCTACTTTTTGTAGCAACACTTTTGCCCCACACTTGACAAACTACATATTCCCACTTGAAGCCAAACCACCACAAAACGATGGACCCCCTGCTGTTTTTCTTGGGAATTAATTCTTCCTTCATTTGTTACCAGATTGGCACCTTCTTTCTCTCATATTACCACTCACAACACAGCTAACGTTACCCATGCTGCTACCTCTCTGTTACGCGTATGTGACGTATGACGTGACAGTATGTGACGTATGTAAGAAGGTGCGCTTGCTGTCTGTGAGAAGGAGACACAAGAAAGAGTGGGAAGAGCCTGTAGTGTAATGAACGTATACTCAAATATCACGATATAGTCATTTTTTATATCGGACAGAGAAAAACCCGCAATATATAGAGTATATAGATATATCGCCCAGCCCTATGTGCAACTTTAAAATAATTACTTGGTCAAATAATATATAAAAAAATTATTGCATGACGTAAATTAATTTCTATACTTAAGTAAGAATAACGGACCAAATTAAATGTTACACAGACCACGTGCAGTAAACCTGCAGAAAAACTTGTTCTTCCCAAGTTTCTCTACATTTACATTTTGCACTATTTTGTTACACCTTATAAAACATTTCTTAAATATTCCTTTTTTTTTCACCTTAATTTATTGAGGGTGTTGTTAAGTGTTTATTGTGATTTTAGAATTTTGTTTACATTGATTGTTTGACTGTTTTCCATGGTTGTGTTGGCATTTACTTTCCTTTCTGCCTTCATAGCTAACAGGATTATAAAATAACAGGATTATAATCAGAGGAAGGTTACATTTGAAAGAGACATGTTAACATTTATTAACATATTTTTCTCCTGGTCCGTATAAAAAATATAAATGATATCGATATCGACCAATATAAAACACATATTGTGATACAGTTTTCAGCTATATCGTCCAGCCCTAAGTTGGAGTCTGCAAAAGTGTCCAATAAGACCGGAATGAGTCGCTAGATTTGTTGCTAGACACGTTTGTGAAAAACAGAATCCAGAGAGGCCTCAATACTCGTTGAATATGTACAGTGCCCAAATATAAATATCAGGGTGCGAATGAGCTTGTTCAAAAGATCATTCTTACATTCTAATAATAATGTGTTTGTGAGCTAGCGCCACATTTTTTTGTGGTGAACGTATGGGAAACGCTGAATTTCCATAAACCCCAAGACTCGTGTGTAGTCAGTCTAACATCAAATACTTTCAATAGCTGTCATTGTAGAAGTGTTGTCTTCTCCCCTCAATTGGCACCCAACGGTTACTACACTACATATAAATGTATTCCTGGTTTATTAGCAGTGAACACAAGCTGCATGTAAGTTTAGAGCTGTGACGGGGGCCCATGTGACCTGAGAAGAACCCTTAAAAGGTTATGCGAGTGATGACAAGCAGATGCGTTACACGGTCACAGACTAACTATAGAAAAATAAGAGAGAAAAAAAATCGACTGCATGTGCGTTGCTTTTTTTTAGTTGTGTGTGGGCATCGCTGCACAGTGCGGTTTGTAGCACCATGGTGTTTTATTATGGTCCACATTCACTGAGCTGTGTACAAACAAACACACATGAGCTTTACCGCCTGGTGGAAAGATAGCTTGCGTGTATGTGTGTGAGTGTGTGTGTGTATGGCCATACCTCTGTGTGTCAGGGGGTCACAGGTCAGAGGAGCCCCAATAAAAGGATGTCTAATAGAAAGACAGAGAAAAGGCCATTATAAATTAATTATCTTTGTCACCAAACAATAGTGTCAGTCTTTTTAAACACTATGACATATCTATCTTTGTTTATTCAAATGGGTTGACAGAACCTCCCTCTGAATGTTTTGTACTCCTGTTCCGATGCCAGTGTCATATTGAGCAGAATAAAGCTGCCGGAGGATTTGTGCCACAGCAGGATTCCATTGAGGGTGCCAAAGTTAATGCCATGTTGTGTTCATTGGACAGAAAACTAGTTAAGACTGAATCAATAGCACCTCTGCTTGCTGGATGCTTTGTTGCACAGGTGTCAAACCCAAATCTGGCTCGCCACGTTATTTTATGTGGCCTGCAAAAGCCTGGAAATATGCGTTAATAAAATGCTAAATATTTTATTAGTAAATATAGTTATTTCCCTTTTGACATTAAAAATCATTTACTGCATGCAATTGCATATATTTTAAAACTTAATATTATCAAAATAAAAAGATTATATTAACATGTATTCCCCCAAAATTTTTTGTTAAAATAAATAAATATTGTACTTGAATATCTGCTTGACTTATGATTTCAAAACAAATTATCAATCAAATTATCAATCTTTCATCCTCGCTCAAATTTATTGGGAAATTGTCGTTTTCTCGGTCCGAATAGCTCTTGCTGCTGGAGGCTCCCATTATAAACAATGTGAGGATGTGAGGAGCCCTCACACTGGTGACGTCATCGTCTGCTTTTTTTATTAGCGACCAAAAGTTGCAAACTTTATCGTCGATGTTCTCTACTAAATCCTTTCAGCAAAAATATGGCAATATCACGAAATGATCAAGTATGACACATAGAATGGACCTGCTATCCCCGTTTAAATAAGAAAATCTTATTTCAGTAGGCCTTTAAAGTTGTGTGTTTACTATCAGCGCTTTGTTGGTACTTAGAAAGAATGGCAGTTCATTGTTGTTGTGACTTACTTGTTAGGTGTTGTGTTTTTTATTTAGTTCATACTTGACTAAGATTGTCATTCGGTTTGATTATTTTTGCCAAAGTGATATTGATAACAAATAGAAGAGCACATATACAGAGTACCGAGCCAATGATCCTACTGTATATACTTGGGATGTACAGAATGATTGATTACCAATCAGCTTCGGGCAATTTTTGGAAAAAGAATGTGATTGCAACTGCCGATTAATTCATCAAAAATGCTGAGTGTTAATTTTGGAGCTTTATTCAACTTCCACGCTATCTTAATAAAAGTGTAGTCCTTGTTGTTTAAAACTAGCAATATTTAGTCCTATTATGTGTTCATCCAGTGCTTATTATTTTCCATAACTGTGGATGAGGGCAGACCACCCACTAGTGTACCTGTGCAACCACAATACAGACAATTTAGTATTTTATCATAACCCTGATCACGCGTGCACAGGCCCGACTGTCCTGCATATCACAACACTCTCTCTTTTGCACGCACAGAAACACACACAGTGTACACACCTGTTTGCAGCTGCGCGCAGTCTAAATCATGGAATCACAAGCTGCTGGATTTGCGGCCCAAAAGAGTTATTCTTCACAGTGGCTGAGGACGAATGGCACTGATGAAATATTGGGAAGACTCAAAAAGAGCAAGACGCTGATTTAGAAAGAGGCGTCAGGCAGGCAAAGGCGTACTAAAGAGGGGTAAGAGGGTGTTTACCACCCTTTGGACACACACACACACACACACACACACACACACACACACACACACACACACACAGAGCACAGCATGCCACATGACCACATAGCCACTTGCAGCTGCTCTGTATCCTCATGTCTGCCCCGACAGTTCTTTACGAATGTGTGAGTGCGTGCGTATTGTATGATGTGCATGCAGCGGGAATAACTTCAGACACAGACAGTTCTGAAATACCCATGAGAGCTATTTCTTTTCAGTGTGGCACTTTAGTGTCACACACCAGAGGAGGCTCATTGACTCAAATCCTTGAAGACACTTGAAGGTTTCAGCAAACTGAGAAAGCAGATTGTGATCCATGCACTTTTTCTTAGCAGTGATTTAATTGGACATTATAGACACATGAAGGCTATGTTTACATAAAATAAGCACCCCACACGAGGGAATTGGTAGTGTAGTGGTTCACACGGTAGACTTTCATGCAACATGCGTGGGGTAAGTATCACATTGGTAACTCGCAATATTGAAATATTTTGCCTTTGATACCACAATTAAAGTTCTACAATCGGAATGAAACTGGACACACTGGTGATGGTGGCAGAGAAGAGGACTGTTGACAAACTAGTGAGCATCCTGGATGATGCCAGTCACCCTCTGCATAGCGTTATCAGTAGCCAGAGGAGCCTGATCTGTTCTAGACTGCTTCATCCCAAGTGCAGGACTAATAGACTCAAAAACTCCTTTGTCCCACACGCCATTAGACTGTACAACTCCTCTCTGGGGCGGGGGGCGGGGGGTACTAGGATGACAGGGGATGCAATAACAGTGCAATACGTTTTCATAACATGGTCACTACTGCCTACTTTGTCTTGTTATATTCTTATTTTACTGTTATATTTTTATTCCCATTGTTGCTTTTTAGTTTTTATTCTTATTGTAATATTTCTCTATTTTGTTTCCATTTAAACCCCCATTATTTACTTTTTACTTTTATTTAAATTGATCTCAACTCTGTACACTGCTGCTGGAATTTTAATTTTCCTGAAGGAACTCTCCTTAAGGAATCAATAAAGTAATATCTATCTATCTATCTATCTAATTATGTGGCATGATATAATGATTGTGATATTTTATATATAGTACATTATAATACCGATGTAACGGAAGAAGAGCTGCACGACAAGTATGCTTAACCTTTAAAAAAATATATTCAGTTAAAAAACACTTTTTTCTCAGTGGTTATTACTATCTACTTCACTAGTGCTTTTTTTAATTTAAAAAACAACTATTAATTGTATTATTACATGCATATACTGTATATTGTATTTGTTGATGTAATTATGTTGTCAGAAAAAAAGCCCGATACCATTAAAAAAGGTGGATACTGATAAACATCAAAAAGCCAAATATCTCTGGATTACACAAAATTAGTGATGTGAAAATAGCTTTTTTTTTTACATTGACATCAGCATAATTCATCAATTAATGGCAGATGCAATTCTAATTTACACCTGCATGTATCAATCAGACTGTAAGACATGTCTTCATTGTAAATTTACATGTACAGTATTTATATCGGATGTTAGTGTATTTATGATGCTGTACATTCGGAGAGAACAATGCATTTTTAAAAACATTTTGTCCAATCTATGTTAGACTTCCACTAAATGCTAGACTCCCACTAAATGCTCCATTAACAATCAAACTGTGACTGACTGAGAACCAGGCCAGTGTCGTCCATTTTCACCCTTAGTCAGGATATACGGTATCAGAAAGCGATAGCTGGAATACATCATAGTAAAGTATCTATATTTTTAGTCATATAGTCAGTCCATTACAAACCGGTTGAATAAAAAGTAAAGCTCCCCCTGCCTCTCCAGTGTCTTACAACAGAACTTTGACCTCTGTGCTGCCATTGAGACAAGGCAGGTAAAAACAGCAACACATCTCAATTTACGCAATTAAGATGACCAGTGACTAGGACAGATTTGTTTTCCAGGTTATAGTCGGGAGATTTAGGGGATTTAATCTGGTGGAGTTAATAGTAATATATCCCTCGGAGAATCAAACATTGCGCAAGAAACATGAAATACACCTTTGGTGATTTCATGACTAGTTTGGTAGACATATTAACTCACAAGTTTTTTGGAATGCCTTCCAAATGCGCGAGGAAAGTTGAAAATCTACCCACATTTGGTACTTGACAGGCTTAAACATTAGCATTGTTTTATGCTGCCCATTCAGATACTGATCATTCATGAGTGAGATCAATAAATACCAATAGCAATCACAGGTGTTAACTGTGTACATTTTTTCAGATGATTTATGGTTAGAAGGCAAAGTACACAATAGCTAAACAAACCCCAAAACTACTATTTATTACTCATTTAAATAATTTGGTTTTTGACCTCAAAATCCTCCTGTGTGCAGAGAATTGATCATACACTGATACTCCCCTACTACACACCAACAGTTACTGCCGTGTGAATTGAAACGAATAATTAGGTACTAGCTGCTTCTCAGTTTGCGGACTAAAAATAATTAAGTTTATCCCACAAAGGATCAGCGTTTGTGATTGTCAATAAAAGGCATTAATTGGCGATGGTAATCGCATAGTTTTTAACAAATATTTACCCTACTTAACATACAAAACAATATTTTACTAATTAAAATGGAAGAAGATAAACAAAGATAGACAGATATAAAGATAGATAAATAGATAGATAGATAGATGGATAGATGGATAGATGGATAGATAGATAGATAGATAGATAGATAGATAGATAGATAGATAGATAGATAGATAGATAGATAGATAGATAGATAGATAGATAGATAGAACTTTATTGATTCTTTCAGGAGGGTTATATGAGTCTTAAAAAGCCTGAACCATACATTCATTGTTTCCTCTGCTAAGAAAGTATATTGGATGTCTATGTGTCTAAAGTACATTAAAAAAAAAGTAAACTTGGTTAAAAGATTTAAGTGTAAGTACTTTTTTACCATATTCAACAATACCATGACAATTATGATAATTTTGGTCACAATAACATTATATATATGGACATACTGTAAACATGTGATGTACCATGATTTGATTAATGTGGACCCCGACTTAAACAAGTTGAAAAACTTATTCGGGTGTTACCATTTAGTGGTCAATTGTACGGAATATGTACTGTACTGTGTAAACTGTATTGTTTCATATAATGTAGTCTCTTCCTTTGCAAACTACTAATAAAAGTTTCAATCAATCAAAACTACATTAAGTTCAATGTAACCTTGGTTCGCAGGTTCTAAATAAACAAAACAGTCAATCAATGAAGTAATAATTAAGATCACAAAAGTACAGTATAAACTATAAAGGCTCTTCTGCATAAGCTGTTGAAGCGGATTAAAATTCATGATAAAAGTGATTTATTCCTAAGTCATGTTCTCATTTAAAAGTAAAGAAATCGAACGTGCCCGTACCCGATGATCTACTTTAACAGTTAGAATTTGGCAAATGCTTGTCTATTTCTGTCGCAGGGTCAAGAGGAAGACAAACAGTGGCAATGTTGTCACAGCACCAGGTGATGACAACACACAGGTATTTAGCAAACACATGCAGTGAAACTTTATATTCAAGAACGTGAGCACCCTTTGAGAAAAAGAGAGGACCATTTCTATCAGCACAAAGTCCTGCCACACAACCCCGAAATAACAATTTGAAAATCAAGACTACAGTTCCTGCAAATGTGTGCATTTCCATACTATATTTTACCTTTAGATTTATTCTCATCTACGAACCTCTTTTGGCTGCCTTTTTGATACTTACAGTACATGTCCCATGAAATGTACCACAGAATTTTTAGTTTTTTTATTAGATTATTTACCAACATTATGATTATTGAAAATGTAATGTAAAAGGCAATAACATGCATGCAAAGAACTCTGAAAATACTTCCCATTTGGCAACTCTATCCTGTAGCCACCACACTTCTGGTGTTGTGACCTCTGTTAACGATCAGTCATGTCAAAAACATACCTTCTCGCTGGCTACTAATAAACACTCTACAACGACAACTGGTCCGGAACTGGGTCTGGGTGATATTGCGTTTTTTTAATATCTCAATATTTTTAAGCTATGTCACGATACACAATATATATCTCAATTTTTTGCCTTGGCCTTGAATGAAAACTTGATGCATATAATCACAGCAGTATGATGATTATATGTGTCTAAATTAAATGGGTTGTACTTGTATAGCGCTTTTCTACCTTCAAGGTACTCAAAGCGCTTTGACACTACTTCCACATTTACCCATTCACACACACATTCACACACTGATGGAGGGAGCTGCCATGCAAGGCGCCAACCAGCACCCATCAAGAGCAAGGGTGAAGTGTCTTGCTCAGGACACAACGGACGTGACGAGGTTGGTTCTAGGTGGGATTTGAACCAGTGATCCTCGGGTAGGGCACGGCCACTCTCCCAATGCGCCACGCATTGGCGCATTCTTCTTCATACTGCATTAATATAAGCTCATTATAAACTTTCATGCAGAGAAGGAAATCACAACTCAGTCCATTGACCAAAACTGTATTTATTAAACAGTTATTAAGCAGTGGCACAAACATTCATGTCATTTCAAAACAGAAAGTGCAAAATTGTCAGAGATATTTTAAAACAAGTTATTAGTACACTTTTGTGCATGATGTCACTAAGATGACATATCAAAACAACACTAAATTAAAGTGCACTTTTTGTACAGAACGCCACTACAATAGTTTCAAACAAATAACATGCACTTTTGTGCATGATTTCACAGAAGATATTTCAATAAGTGTCAAATAAAAATGATCTGCATAATAGGAAATCAAATCGCAATGTGGTAGGTTACTGCAGACGTTACTGTATCTCCTTATGTTGTTGACTATTTTTTTCATACGATGTTGATGTGGAAATGGTTGCCTCGGCATTTTGTTGGTGTGGCACCAAATGGAGATGTTGACATGCTGAGTAAACACTCTTCATTCTCTAGCAGGTGACTTTTCAATTGATGCTAGATATTAACAGTAATGCTACTTTTTGTAGCAACACTTTTGCCCCACACTTGACAAACTACATATTCCCCCTTCAAGCCAAACCACCACAAGACGATGGACCCCCTGCTGTTTTTCTATGGAATTAATTCTTCCTTCATTTGTTACCAGATTCGCACCTTCTTTCTGTCATATTACCACTCGCACCACAGCAAACGTTACCCATGCCGCTACCTCTCTGCTACGGGAGGGTGTATATGTATGTGGCGTGTGTAAGAAGGTGCGCTTGTTTAAGTCTCTGTGAGAAGGAAAGACAAGAAAGAGTGGGAAGAGCCTGTAGTGTAATGCCAGCATCTAAAAGCAACTGGTGAGTACGTATCCCCGAATATCACGATATAGTCATCTTCTATATCGCACAGAGACAAACCCGCGATATATCGAGCATATCGCCCAGCCCTATCCGGAACTATCAGTGTTTGGATTATAATCATCCAAATATGATTAACAGCAAAGTAGACAGCCTTGAATGTTGTGGCTCGGACAGCGAAAACAAGGCAACTACAAGAAAGCTAGCTAGGCGGTTATTTAACTAGCGAGCTTGTTCCGGTGCTCAGTTTGGAGTTTAGGCAAGAGAAACAGTGAGTACCTGCGGCTGAGGCAAGCGTTCAACAAATTTTGTTTAAATCTTATTTTTTTATATATTTCATTAAAAAACATGGAAGGGATATCTTGACATGTAAACAAATGTTTAAAAACACTGATTACACATACCTGATTATTGAGGACTGCCCTGGTTAGACTTTCCTTTCAAAGTACTATATTATTTAAAATGTAAATATAACATAATATAATTGTCTGATCCGAAAGCAATCCTATCTTAAAGAAAAGCTAATCATGCACCAACAAATGGCCACAAGGTTGTGTAATTCAGAATTTGACCAAAGCTTCTGAGAAAATGATGCTTCTAGAATTGCATAAAACTGGCATACATGAAAAATAGTTTTGAATTCCAAATAAATAAGAGGTTCATGTCATCACGTGTTGGACTTTGTATTTGAAGTACTGTTGTGCACTAAAATAAAAAGGAAATAGTTTCTTAAGGGAGGCTAAAATGGCGATAAAAAGGATGGATGACACCGAATGGAAGCCAAACAAGACGTGCTACAAGATGTTCTTTAGAAGCCGGAAGGAAGCAAAGCATGAGAACATCAGATGGTTAGAGTGACAAGACCGAAAACAAACACCAGAAAATAGGAACTGAATGGGTGCTTTCTGCCTTGAAGAGAAAACTAGACACATACTTTATTAACAAACATATCGCAGACAAAAACGTTAGGTTAATTATACTGTTGAGATCCTGCATTCCTCATTCACAAGGTTTGCCACTGATTTTCACATGTATACAAGAATATTTTATTACACTATGTCGCAGGAGGCATCCAAAGGGATAATAAACAAAAAAAACTCATTCTTCACACAAAATGACATTTTACTGTAATTTGGTTTAGGTAAAATTTTATTAATGAGGGCAGAACTCTTCAACATCAGTTAAGTTCTAAATTTGTGTGGAACAAACACATTAAATGATCTTTGATTTATTGCTGGTCCATGGAAGTGACGCTTTTCTTATATAAAAGATGTGGTAAGATTTTTGACCGGCGTTTTTTTTTTCTGTAGGTCTTTGAAAAACAGCAGAGCAATTTGGCTTTTTTTCCACAGATTACTAAAAACTAGAGATGTCCGATAATGGCTTTTTTGCCGATATCCGATATTCCGATTGTGTCCAACTCTTAATTACCGATACCAACCAATACCGATATATGCAGTCGTGGAATTAACACATTATTATGCCTAATTTTGTTGTGATGCCCCGCTGGATGCTTTAAACAATGTAGCAAGGTTTTCCAAAATAAATCAACCCAAGTTATGGAAAAAAATGCCAACATGGCACTGCCATATTTATTATTGAAGTCACAAAGTCCCTTATTGTTTTTAACATGCATCAAAACAGCAAATTGGAATTGGGGACATCAGGAGGTTGAGGTGGGCGGAAAATGGATGTTCAGAATTTTTGAGTTGCATGTTGTCTAACAATTAAATAATTGACAGGTTTAATTATCAATAAATTCCAACTTCTTTTTGCTCCACTCCATCATTAGAAATGTTTGCATGGGTCAGAATTATAGTAGGAAGTGTGTTTGTACTTAAATTATAGTTCATTGGGTATTCCAATAGCGACTTGTCCAGGGTGTACGCCGCCTTCCGCCCGAATGCAGCTGAGATAGGCTCCAGCATCCCCCACGACCCCAAAAGGGACAAGCAGTAGAAAATGGAGGGATGAATGGGTATACCAATATAAGTAGACATTATCCTATTACCACCAATAGATTTGTATATTTTTGGAAGCATGTCTACATTGTGGGCATAAGTGTGAACTGTTAAATTATTATATTCTCACCAAATATTGTGTAAATATACAGTATATATACACATAAAGACCTGTTATCGGTTGTAAAGGTCTGGAAATAATCGGTTATTGGTTTTGTTTACATTTTCATTATTGTGGATCCCTATTGGAAACGGATATTAAAACACGTATCGCACTTCTTCCATCACAAAAAGAGGCGACAGAAGTAAGATTTATTACATTTCTAAACACGATTTAAAGTTTTTTGCTCACTTTTTGCATTATGTCCACTTATGCAAATTAGATGAAGACTCCTCTAGCGTCTCCCCTGCAACCCACTGCCACAAATAGATTGCCATCCTTAGAGGAACACTGACTCCTATAATATAGAATATCTTTGACTCACTTTACCATAGTCTTTCTGTTATGTTTTGATTTACTTTAGTTTTAGCATTTAATAGTGATGATCAGTTGAATAGCCCTGAACTCAAGGCTGCATAGGAATGACTGTTGATCTAATCATGGGTTTCACTTCCACCACCATTATCTCCCCACCCACAGTGGAGACAGTGACACAATTCAGCCGCACATCAACAACCACTGAAGTAATTCCATACTAAAAAGTCTGCTTATTTGAATAAATAACTCGACAACAGGGAGGTTTTTTTTCCTGTGTGCGCAGTTAAGTCTGTAAACAAATCACCCACAAGGTAGTGTCAATATAAACAGGGGACAGTTAGGATGTATGTTGAGCTTCCTCACTCATTTTTTCTCCTTTTAACATCCTCTACAAGAGCTGGAAAATATACAGCACAGTCTTACCTCAACTTAAGAGTGTTTTGAGATAAGAGCTGTCTCTCGGCTAATTGTTATGCTTTAAGTTGAAAGCAAAAAAATGTAGTTACAAGCATGCCTGCCATTAGTGGGGAAAGCAAATGCGACAGTGAACCCTGTAATATTCGCCCAAAACATCTGGTCGAACTCGCTAGCGTCGTCATACCAATGTGGATCACCCTGCACAGTCGTAACTTCCTGGCACTAAACCTGCAGAAAATATTTCCTCTCAGGTTTCTCTTTGTTTACTTGGGCTTCAACTAACAACTATTTTGATAATTGACTAGCCATCGACTATCTTAACCAGTGGTCCCCAAACTACGGCCCGAGGGCCAGATCAGGCCCACCTGCGTTTGAGATCTGGCCCGCGGGAAGTCCCAAGTTAATTTTTTTTTTTTTTTTTTTTTTTTAAATATGTCCTTTGTAATCCATTTTCTACCGCTTGTTGCTTGTTACTCTCAGAGTCTCTTAACCGCTCAGGCAAATCACATTGTCTAAAAATGCATTTCCCAATCAAATCCATATTCAATTGAGAGGCAATACAAAGACAAGATATTTGATGTTCAAACTCATAAACTTTTTTTTTTTTTTGCAAATACTAATTAACTTAGAATTTCATGGCTGCAACACGTGCCAAAGTAGTTGGGAAAGGGCATGTTCACCACTGTCTTACATCACATTTTCTTTTAACAACATTCAATAAACGTTTGGGAACTGAAGAAACTAATTGTTGAAGCTGTGTAAGTGGAATTCTTTACCATTCTTGCTTGATTTACAGCTTAAGTTGTTCAACAGTCCAGGGTCTTGTTGTCATATTTTACGCTTCATAATGCGCCACACATTTTCGATGGGAGAAATGTCTGGACTGCAGGCAGGTCAGGAAAGTACCCGCATTCTTATACTACGAAGCAACGCTGTTGTAACACGTGGTTTAGCATTGTCTTGCTGAAATAAGCAGGGGCATCCATGATAATGTGGCTTGGATGACAACATATGTTGCTCCAAAACCTGTATGGACCATTCAGCATTAATGGTGCCTTCACAGATGAGTAAGTTACTCACTAATACACCCCCATACCATCACAGATGATGGCTTTTGAACTTTGCGCCTATAACAATCCGGAGGGTTATTTTCCTCTTTGTTCCGGAGGACACCATGTTCACAGTTTCCAAATATAATTTGAAATGTGGACTCGTCAGACCACAGAACACTTTTCCACTTTACATCAGTCCATCTTAGATGAGTTCGGGCCTGGGTGTTGTTGATAAATGGCTTTCGCTTTGCATAGTACAGTTTTAACTTGCACTTACAGATGTAGCGACCAACTGTAGTTACTGACAGTGGTTTTATGGAGTGTTCCCGAGCCCATGCGGTGATATCCTTTACACACTGATGTCGTTTTTTGACTCAGTACCGCCTGAGGGATCAAAGGTCCGTAATATCATCGCTTGTGTGCAGTGTTTTCTCCAGATTCTCTGAACCTTTTGATGATTTTACGGACCGTAGCTGATAAAATCCCTAAATTCCTTGCAATAGCTCGTTGAGAAATGTTGTTCTAAATCTGTTCGACAATTTGTTTACAATGTGGTGACCCTCGCCCCATCCTTGTTTGTGAATTACTTAGCATTTCATGGAAGTTGCTTTTGTACCCAATAATGGCACCCACCTGTTCCCAATTAGCCTGCACACCTGTGGGATGTTCCATATAAGTGTTTGATGAGCATTCCTCAACTTTATCAGTATGTATTGCCACCCTTCCCAACTTCTTTGGCACGTGTCGCTGGCATCAAATTCTAAAGTTAATGATTATTTGCAACAAAAGAAATGTTTATCAGTTTGAACATCAAACATGTTGTCTTTGTAGCATATTCAACTGAATATGGGTTGAAAATGATTTGCAAATCATTGTATTCTGTTTACGGTGGCAGAGGGGTTAGTGCGTCTGCCTCACAATACAAAGGTCCTGCAGGTTCTGGGTTCAATCCCAGGCTGGGGATATTTCTGTGTGGAGTTTGCATGTCCTCCCCGTGACTGCGTGGGTTCCCTTCGTGTACTCCGGCTTCTCCCCACCTCCAAAGACGTGCACCTGGGGATAGGTTGATTGGCAACACTAAATGGTCCCTAGTGTGTGAATGTGAGTGTGAATGTTGTCTGTCTGTCTGTGTTGGCCCTGCGATGAGATGGCGACTTGTCCAGGATGTACACCGCCTTCTGCCTGATTGTAGCTGAGATAGACGCCAGCGCCCCCCGCAACCCCAAAAGGGAATAAGCGGTAGAAAATGGATGGATGGATGGACAATTTCCCAACTCATATGGAAACGGGGTTTGTATATGCATGTGATGCTTACAATATATTTTTTTTCAGACTGTTATTCTAACAGGAACTTAAACGTTCCAACATAACGAAATGTGTTGTTTCCTGTTTACAATACCAACTACACTGAACAGTGTGTGAGAACATCCCCCAAAAAGCCTTTTAGTATTCCTGTTGACCCCAAATGTCACACAACCCCTAGTAGTCTAATTACACACATTCCCTTTTACAATGTACACATGCAGCCGTTTTAATCATTCGGATTAAAAGTGACTAAGCCGTTTTAAGCACTGGGGAGTTAGGATTGAAAAAAATCGTTTTAGGTGTTGCTCCACAGTACAAAATAATTGTAGATAAGCCTGCGAAGGTAAAAACGTGACATTTTTGAATGCGACTAACGTTCCTCGGTGAAGTCAAACAGCAGCCGTGATGTAGTTCAAATAAGTGGGCATGACTTTGGGAGTAAAGTTACACACAGGCAAGGGAGGGGGGAACTCCGGTTTAACTGCAAAAACTATCTCAGAAACATTCAAACAGGGGGGGAAAATCAAAAAGATGTGATTTAGTTGCGTTGCTGTGTCGCTGTGTGTGACATTAGCGGCCATGTTGACGAACTCCATGTTCAACTAACAAAACATTACAAGTTGGCTCATAATTTAAATTAAACCGCACATATTAGAATATATTTTTTGGGGGTTCAGTTTAAAACAAATTAAATGTACTTACAGGGGGTTGGTGTCGACAGGTATTAACACACAAACATGAAGCTTTAGACTTCTTCCAACAACGCTTTTCACTTTTAGCTCCTTTTCCGTCCTTTTCTTCCTGCTTAAATCATGTCATGTTCGTCCGGCTTTTTGTGTCCGTAGTTAAGAAGCATGTCTCCGTACGTCGCCTCCGAAGCGGCTGCCTGCCCGCCCTACACCGGTGCTCACTGTACTGAATGATGTAGAAGATGTTGTTTTTGTTTTTTTGCCGGAAAGTCACTCCTCTCCAGCGCCATATTCCCTCCCCTTGTTGCAGCATAGCCTGCCCCCACGACTTATTTCACACTCCAAAGCCTTCCAATAGTACACTAACTTCATTAAGGAGACACCGGCTCATTCCGCACTCGTGTATTACTACAAACCCCGTTTCCATTTGAGTTGGGAAATTGTGTTAGATGTAAATATAAACGGAATACAATGATTTGCAAATCATGTCCAACCCATATTTTATTGCAGTGGTTCTCAACCTTTTTTCAGTGATGTACCCCCTGTGAACATTCTTTTAATTCAAGTGCCCCCTAATCAGAGCAAATCATTTTTGGTTGGAAAAAAAGAGATAAAGAAGTAAAATACAGCACTATGTCATCAGTTTCGGATTTATTACATTGTATATCAGTGCAAAATATTGCTCATTTGTAGTGGTCTTTCTTGAACTATTTGGAAAAAAACGTATAGAAAATTAACTAAAAACTTGTTGAAAAATAAGTCCATCCATCCATCCATTTACTACCGCTTATTCCCTTTTGGGGTCGCGGTGAAAAATAAGTGATAAATAAATAAAATAAATACAAATGATTCAATTATGAATAAAGATTTATACACACAGAAGTAATCATCAACTTAAAGTGTCGTCTTTGGGGATTGTAATAGAGATTCATCTGGATTCATGAACTTAATTCTAAAGATTTCTTCACGAAAAAAATTAATCTTTAACATCAATATTTATGGAACATGTCCATAAAAAAATCTAGCATTGTTGCATTTCTTTTCACAGTTTATTAACTTACATTCATATTTTGTTGAAGTATTATTCAATAAATATATTTATAAAGGTTTTTTGAATTGTTGCTATTTTTAGAATATTTAAAAAAAAATCTCACCTACCCTTTGGCATACCTTTAAGTACCTCCAGGGGTACGCGTACCCCCATTTGAGAACCACTGTTTTATTGAATGCACGACAAAGACAAGATATTTGATGTTCAAAATCATAAACTTTTTTTTTTTGCAAATGATAATTATCTTAGTATTTCATGGCAGGAACATGTGCCAAAGTAGTTGGGAAAGGGCATGTTCACCACTGTGTTACGTCACCTTTTTTTTTAAAGGCCTACTGAAACCCACTACTACCCACCACGCAGTCTGATAGTTTATATATTAATGATGAAATATTAACATTGCAACACATGCCAATACGGCCTTTTTAGTTTACTAAATTGCAATTTAAAATTTTCCGGGACTTTTTTCTTGAAAACGTCACGTATTGATGACGTGTACGTGTGACGTCACGGGCTGTTATGAATATGAGCGCTGCGCACACACACAGCTAAAAGTCGTCTGCTTTAATGGCATAATTACACAGTATTTTGGACATCTGTGTTGCTGAATCTTTTGCAATTTGTTCAATTAATATTGGAGAAGTCACAGTAGAAAGACGGAGTTGGGAAGCTTTAGCCTTTAGCCACACAAACACACGGTGATTCCTTGTTTTAAATTCCCAGAGGTGAAACTTTAGAATGGATCACAGCGGACATGGATCCCGACTACATGTCAACCAGCAGGTTTCGGTGAGAAAATTGTGGTTAAAAAGTCGCTTCTTACCGGACATCAGCTGAGCTTCTGCCTCCCGTACAGCTGCCGTCGACTTCCCCGAGACACTTACGTCAACACCCGGCCGTGGACGTACACTTCCGACTATCAGGTACTATTAAACGCACTAAAACACTAGCAAAACAATTGAAGGATAAGGGATTTCCCAGAATTATCCTAGTAAATGTCTCTAAAAACATATGAATCCGTCTCAATGCAACGCGATTGCAATCGTGGTTTTTTGTTGTTGTTTTTTTTCTTGTCCGTCACTATCAATATCCTCAAACACAAATCTTTCATCCTCGCTCAAATTAATGCGGAAATTGTCGTTTTCTCGGTCGGAATAGCTCTTTTTGTTTGAGACTACCATTATAAGCAATGTGAGGATGTGAGGAGCCCTCACACGGGTGACGTCATCGTCTGCTACTTTCGGTAAAGGCAGGGCTTTTTTATTGGCGACCAAAAGTTGCAAACTTTATCGTTGATGTTCTCTACTAAATCCTTTCAGCAAAAATATTGTTGGAGGCTCCCATTACAATCAATGTGAATATGTGAGGAGCCATCAACATGTGACGTCATCGTCTGCGACTTCCGGTAGAGGCAGGGCTTTTCTCCAGTTGCGAACTTTATCGTGGATGTTCTCTACTAAGTCATTTCAGCAAAAATATGGCAATATCGCGAAATGATCAAGTATGACACATAGAATGGACCTGCTATCCCCGTTTAAATAAGAAAATCTCATTTCAGTAGGCCTTTAACAACATTCAATAAACGTTTGGGAACTGAGGAAACTAATTAATGAAGCTTTGAAAGTGGAATTCTTTCCCATTCTTGTTTTATGTAGAGCTTCAGTCGTTCAACAGTCCGGGGTCTCCGCTGTCGCAGAATGAACTCACCAGAGAGCTCAAGTTCAAGTAAGAAAGTAATCCTAAGAAATCTGCAAGATCAATGCTCTAATTAAAATGATATAGTTATAATTGGCATTCATTTTTGGAGAAATTGTGTGTGAATGCTGGAAAAGCTGCAGCCGAATTGAAATGTTGTCAAAAAGAGCGGGCAGAGCGTAAATTGAAGATAAACTGACATACTGTTGAAATTAAAACAGGTCATTTGCATGTCTGTCATAGTTTAAAGTAAAAATTAAAGTCCCAACGATAGTTACAAACACACTAGGTGTAGTGAAATTGTCCTCTGCATTTGACCCATCCCCATGCTCACCCTCCTGGGAGGTGAGGGGATCAGTGAGCAGCAGCGGTGGCCGCGCCTGGGAATCATTTTGGTGATTTAACCTCCTATTCCAACCCTTGATGCTGAGTGTCAAGCCGGGAGGCAATAGGTCCCATTTTTACAAACCCCGTTTCCATATGAGTTGGGAAATTGTGTTAGATGTAAATATAAACGGAATACAATGATTTGCAAATCCTTTTCAACCCATATTCAATTGAATGCACTACAAAGACAAGATGTTTGATGTTCAAACTCATAAACTTTATTTTTTTTTTTGCAAATAATAATTAACTTAGAATTTCATGGCTTCAACACGTGCCAAAGTAGTTGGGAAAGGGCATGTTCACCACTGTGTTACATCACCTTTTCTTTTAACAACACTCAATAAACTTTTGGGAACTGAGGAAACTAATTGTTGAAGCTTTGAAAGTGGAATTCTTTCCCATTCTTGTTTTATGTAGAGCTTCAGTCGTTCAACAGTCCGGAGTCTCCGCTGTAGTATTTTACGCTTCAAAATGCGCCACACATTTTCGATGGTAGACATGTCTGGACTTCAGGCAGGCCAGGAAAGTACCCGTACTCTTTTACTACGAAACCACGCTGTTGTAACACGTGGCTTGGCATTGTCTTGCTGAAATAAGCAGGGGCATCCCTAATAACGTTGCTTGGATAACAAGATATGTTGCTCCAAAACCTGTATGGACCATTCAGCATTAATAGTGCCTTCACAGATTTGTAAGTTACCCATGCCTTGGGCACTAATGCACCCCCATACCATCACAGATACTGGCTTTTGAACTTTGCGCCTATAACAATGCGGATGGTTATATTCCTCTTTGTTCTTGAGGACACCACGTCCACAGTTACTAAATATAATTGGAAATGTGAACTCGTCAGACCACGGAACACTTTTCCACTTTGCATCAGTCCTTCTTATATGAGCTCGGGCCCAGCGAAGCCAACGGCGTTCCTTGGTGTTGTTGATAAATGGGTTTTGCTTTGTATAACAGAGTTTTAACTTGCAGTTACAGATGTAGCAACCAACTGTAGTTACTGACAGTGGTTACATGAAGTGTTCCTGAGCCCATGTGGTGATATCCTTTGCACACTGATGTCGGTTTTTGATGCAGTACCGCCTGAGGGGTCAAAGGTGAATTGAATTATATTTTATATAGCGCTTTTCTCTAGTGACTCAAAGCACTTTACATAGTGAAACCCAATATCTAAGTTACATTTAAACCAGTATGGTTGGCACTGGGAGCAGGTGGGTAAAGTGTCTTGCCCAAGGACACAACGGCAGTGACTAGGATGGCGGAAGCGGGAATCGAACCTGCAACCCTCAAGTTGCTGGCACGGCCACTCTACCAACCGAGCTGTGCCGCCCGTAATATCATCGCTTACGTGCAGTGATTTCTCCAGATTCTCTGAACCTTTTGATGATTTTACGGACCGTAGATGGTGAAATCCCTAAATTCTGTGTCGGGTTTGTATATTGTAGCGTCCCGGAAGAGTTAGAGCTGCAATGGATTCTGGGTATTTGTTCTGTTGTGTTTATATTGTGTTACGGTGCGGATGTTCTCCCGAAATTTGTTAATCATTCTTGTTTAGTGTATTTGTACAGCATATTTGTAACAGTGTTAAAGGTGTTTATACGGCTACCCTCAGTGTGACCCGTATGGCTGTTGATCAAGTACAATGTGATCTCGGACTACGTTAAGGTAACGTGTGGAGTTCCCCAGGGTTCGGTCCTTGGCCCTGCACTCTTCAGCATCTACATGCTGCCGCTAGGTGACATCATACGCAAATACGGTGTTAGCTTTCACTGTTATGCTGATGACACCCAACTCTACATGCCCCTAAAGCTGACCAACACGCCGGATTGTAGTCAGCTGGAGGCGTGTCTTAATGAAATTAAACAATGGATGTCCGCTAACTTTTTGCAACTCAACGCCAAAAAAACGGAAATGCTGATTATCGGTCCTGCTAGACACCGAACTCTATTTAATAATACAACTCTAACATTTGACAACCAAACAATTAAACAAGGCGACACGGTAAAGAATCTGGGTATTATCTTCGACTCAACTCTCTCCTTTGAGGCACACATTAAAAGCGTTACTAAAACGGCCTTCTTTCATCTCCGTAATATCGCTAAAATTCGCTCCATTCTGTCCACTAAAGACGCTGAGATCATTATCCATGCGTTTGTTACGTCTCGCCTCGACTACTGTAACGTATTATTTTCGGGTCTCCCCATGTCTAGCATTAAAAGATTACAGTTGGTACAAAATGCGGCTGCTAGACTTTTGACAAGAACAAGAAAGTTTGATCACATTACGCCTGTACTGGCTCACCTGCACTGGCTTCCTGTGCACTTAAGATGTGACTTTAAGGTTTTACTACTTACGTATAAAATACTACACGGTCTAGCTCCATCCTATCTTGCCGATTGTATTGTACCATATGTCCCGGCAAGAAATCTGCGTTCAAAGGACTCCGGCTTGTTAGTGATTCCCAAAGCCCAAAAAAAGTCTGCGGGCTATAGAGCGTTTTCCGTTCGGGCTCCAGTACTCTGGAATGCCCTCCCGGTAACAGTTCGAGATGCCACCTCAGTAGAAGCATTTAAGTCTCACCTTAAAACTCATTTGTATACTGTAGCCTTTAAATAGACTCCCTTTTTAGACCAGTTGATCTGCTGTTTCTTTTCTTTTTCTTCTATGTCCCACCCTCCCCTGTGGAGGGGGTCCGGTCCGATCCGGTGGCCATGTACTGCTTGCCTGTGTATCGGCTGGGGACATCTCTGCGCTGCTGATCCGCCTCCGCTTGGGATGGTTTCCTGCTGGCTCCGCTGTGAACGGGACTCTCGCTGCTGTGTTGGATCCATTGTGGATTGAACTTTCACAGTATCATGTTAGACCCGCTCGACATCCATTGCTTTCCTCCTCTCTAAGGTTCTCATAGTCATTATTGTCACAGACGTCCCACTGGATCATTATTGTCACCGATGTCCCACTGGGTGTGAGTTTTCCTTGCCCTTATGTGGGCCTACCGAGGATGTCGTGGTGGTTTGTGCAGCCCTTTGAGACACTAGTGATTTAGGGCTATATAAGTAAACATTGATTGATTGATTGATGCATTCAGTTGTGTGTGGGAAAGGTGGTAGGTATTATGTGATTGGGCCGGCATGCAAATACAGTGCCTTTAAGGTTTATTGGCGCTATGTACTTCTTCCTACGACCGTATGAAACGGATACAAGTCATTTCCGATATTACATTTTAAAGCATTTTTCGCCGTTAAGATCGGCAGCCTGATATTATTGGACATCTCTAGTTTGGAGTCATTTTCCAGTTGGAACACCCAACTGCACCCAACCTCCGGGCTGATGATTTTAGGTGGTCCTGAAGAATTTGGAGGTAATCTTCCTTTTTCATTGTTCCATTTACTCTCTGTAAAGCACCAGTTCCATTGGCAGCAAAACAGGCCCAAAGCATAATAATACCACCACCATGCTTGACGGTAGGATGGTACCCACCCTTTTTGGGTACACTCGAGGGAGTTCTGGAGAGTGCTCCGTCGGGTGATTCCCTTGTCCTACTGGGGGACTTCAACGCTCACGTTGGCAATGACAGTGAAACCTGGAGAGGCGTGATTGGGAAGAATGGCCACCGGGATCTGAACCCGAGGGGGGTTTTGTTATTGGACTTTTGTGCTCGTCACAGTTTGTCCATAACAAACACCATGTTCAAACATAAGGGTGTGCATATGTGCACTTGGCACCAGGACACCCTAGGCCGCAATTCCATGATCGACTTTGTAGTTGTGTCATCGGATTTGCGGCCTCATCTTTTGGACACTCGGGTGAAGAGGGGGGCGGAGCTTTCTACCGATCACCCCCTGGTTGTGAGTTGGCTGCGACGGTGGGGGAGGATGCCGGACAGACCTGGTAGGCCCAGACACATTGTGAGGGTTTGCTGGGAACGTCTGGCAGAGTCTCCTATCAGAGAAGGTTTCAATTCCCAACTCCAGGAGAACTTTGAACATGTCACGGGGGAGGTGCTGGACATTGAGTCCGAGTGGACCATGTTTGGCACCTCGATTGTCGAGGCGGCTGATTGGAGCTATGGCCGCAAGGTAGTTGGTGCCTGTCGGGGCGATAATCCTTTAACTTGTTGGTGGACACCAGCGGTGAGGGATGCCGTCAAGCTGAAGAAGGAATCCTATCGGTTCTTTTTGTCACAGTTATTTGGTGACGAACCCCAAGATGGAGGCAGGCATGGGATGAGAAATTATGATTTAATTAAATACTAAGACAAAAACAAAACCAAAAGCGTACAAACACAAAGCGCGCACGATTTGGATAATCAAACAAAAGGAGCTACCCTGAGAGCTAGAAAATAACGAACAGGAGCTTAGCGTGGAAGCTGGCGGGTAGCGAACAGGCAAACAGAAGTCGTACTTGTATAATGAAAAATAAAACGGAAGCAGGGAACAAAAAACAGTAAGCTACAAACATCAACTGAATATAGCTTACTGCTACGCTGCAAAGACAAGGTACGACACGACAGGAGCGATAACACATCACAAGAGTGACTACACGTGACATCGACAAGACAATACAATGATCCAGCAACTGACACAAGACAAAGTAGGTACAAATAGCAGCGGGCTGATTGGCAACAGGTGTGGCCAGGTGCCAATCAGCCGCAGCTGAGGAGGAACACAGCACTCAGCGAACAAGACAGGAAGCTGACAAAATAGGAGCACTAGACAGGAACTAAGGACAAGAAATACTAGACACAGAGGAAACAGACAAATGCAGAGGAAAAAACTAAAACAGAGACAAACTGTCAGGGGAAAGCCTGTCACTTTTGGCTCATAGGACTCCGGAGGCAGTGGACAGGTACCGACAGGCCAAGCGGTGCGCAGCTTCAGCGGTCGCGGAGGCAAAAACTCGGACATGGGAGGAGTTCGGGGAAGCCATGGAAAACGAAGTTGTTGTTTTTTGATGTTTCATCTGAACACACACATCACAATCAATTATTTATACAGTAACCAGCAGGCACAATATCTTAAAACAACGTTGAGAACTTGATTTAGGTCATGACGTTGAGCAACTCAAACATAACGTAGGAACAACTTCTTTTTTTTGACAATGTTTAAGCAATGTTGGGGTCTGGCGTTTATTTGACCATTGAATTTTGGTAATTTCCCAACCAACATTCCACAAAACAAATACAACATTGAAGCAACATGTTTTTTGACGTTATTCAATGTCAGGTTCTGACGTTGATTTGACCTTTGAACGACAACGTGGATCCAACGTCAGACACCAACGTTGTCTCAATTCACAATACAACTATTTTGCAACGAAAGTCAGTTTTAAAGGACCTGTATGTTTAATCAACATTGTATCAATGTCTGGTGCCTGCTGGGTAAATGGCTAAATTGTTTACTGTAATTTAAAAAAAATTCAGCTTGAAGCAGTTTCCAAATGTCAAAGACTTTAAAGCACCACTAATTAACTTTTCAAACTTCAAAAAATATTGTCATAACTTTTGGGATGATACAAGAACTTAAAACTAGTTGAATTACATCTCTGTCATGCCCTGAGGGGGTCTGTATCGCTCTCACTGGCACTTAGCAACATTGAGGAGGGTGGCAAGAACTCTGCCACACAAAAAAACTACAAAAGTGCTCACTTGCTTTACGGCATACATCACTCCTCTTTTCCCCGTGTGTTAAAAAGACTGAAGTCGATGCACACAGAAAACTAGAGAAGAAAAAGAAGAATGCCTATATGTGCAATTGCTGCTATCATGGCCAAAGCTGTAAAACAACCAAAGAAACAAAAAGTTTTGTTTGAGTAGATAAAATAAGAAAAAGGGAGTGTGGCAGGTCTCCAGCCGTCGTCATGTGGGTAGCATGGCCCATCGATACATGACGCATGGTAGCAGGTTTGACTCTCGTTTATTATTTCAACAAACAAGTTTTGGTTCCAGTCGGTAGCGCCAATTTGTAGCACGACCTCCTTTCCTGCTCGTCTCGGCACGCCTTTCGGTGCCGGTGGCTGTGTCTTCCGCGGGGGCTCATCTTCCTCTGGGTCGCCTTCGTCGTCTGTGGTTTCTTCTCCTACTTCTGCCTTGATTGCTCCTCCTTCTCCCCTTTTAAACTGCAGCAGAAGATGCAGGGATTGAGAGCAGGTGTCGCTCCAAGTGCACCCCGCCACTCCGCTCCGCTTCATGCTCCGCCTCCTGGCCGCCATCTTGGGTAGGACCGCTGTTTGTCCTATCCTGCTGTCGGCTCGTCGGCTCCGTCTCTCCCCAGGGAGGTTACAAGGATAAAAGGAAAGTCAAGGATCTACATTGGCCTGGCTTTCACTTGCTGGCTTGAGCTCGAAGATGAGGGATTTTTGGCTGATGTTCCATGGGGTGTGTTTCTGCTAAACTAGTTAGTACCTTTTTGATCCTCAAATCAAAACGGTAATGGAAATCTGCGTGGTAGCAATAAATAGGCACCAGCCACGCTACTTCCTTGGTAAAAACTCTCCCGCTGGTTTTTCTTTGCTTCGTACCTCCATCCGCCCTGATATATTCTTGTTAGAAGCGTCATTTCTGTAGCGCAATCCAAGATCATTTATATAAACACCCATAAAGATCATTTATATTTGTTGATCCAGTCTGCTTTTCAACATCAGCATTGCCATTACAGACAAAATACTGGTAATGTGTGCCAATAGTAGAGCGGACATGATGTCAGTGTGATGGTATATGCCCTAGCCCTGATGGGAAATGTTAAAGTTAAAGCACCAATCATTGTCACACACACACACTAGGTGAAGTGAAATTTGTCCTCTGCATTTGACCTATCCCCCTGTTAACCCCCAATTCCAAACCATGAGGCTGGTAATGGGTTCCATTTTTATAGTCTTTGGTATGACTCGGCCGAAGTTTGAACTCACAACCTACCGATCCCAGGGCGGACACTCTAACCACTTGTCCGCTAAGTAGGTTCTTTTTTCGGTCCACTGGCACCGCCAAAATCAATCAAAATTGAAAGTTCTTAAGTGGGTCTTTGAATTTGTTTGGATTAGCATGTTTTTAGCCTGTTGGCTAACTTTGCTAGCAACACAACCATACTTTTTTATTCGTAATAAACTGATGGATGTTGTCATTATTACTAATCTGAGATATAATACATTTTAATTGTTGCTACGTTAAAACAAAATAACACACTTCAGGAGACTAGGCTGACACATGTCCCCTATTATGTGAGATACAGTAGATAGGTATATGGATACAATTCTGAGAACAGAATAAACTATGGACTGGGTTTTCCTTTGATCCTTTGGACTAACTTCCATTGTCCTGTGGTTGTGAAATTCAGCGGGCCCGTGTGATCAAATAGTATACAAACAAACCAGAACATCCATCACATTGCAATGATTTAGGAAGACACAAATGAAAGACATATTTTTCTTCTTTGTGTGCTGCATTGTGGGGTTTGTGATTGAACCAACATGTTTACAAGCTTTATTTCAATAGAAAAAGACCTAATATTTTACAAAACCGAATAACCACAGGCCCACAAACAATGTTCTTCCCCTCTTGTTGCAAATCTGTACAAAAGAGGAAAAACGGGAAATCCTGTTGTGCGTCATGTTTACAATACGTTTGCGGGTCAATGTCCACCAGAGGCCAAATAAAAACACCACAAGCTCAGTGAGGTTCACTTTTCCGCTAAAAAGCAAGATGATGATAAAGTTGTCCTCCTTTCTTTTAATCGTCGTCTTCATCCTCCGACAGGTAGGAACGCCTTAAAAGGTCAATATTAGTATATTGGTTAAAAGTTTTTATTACATTTAATTTTTGGGGTGTCATTGTGTCTTTAAAAAGTAATTCCAAAAACAGGTATTCAAGAGAGTGGTTGTCAACAGAGGTCTTAGGTTAAATTTTTGTTTGATTAGACAAGTTTTGATAATACATATTGATGCTCTACTCAATTTTTCATTTTTAAACAAACTTTCATAAATAAATAAAAAATGTATTTAAAAATAAAAACATGGTTAAATAGTCGTTATTTTATTCATGTTAGCATTTAAATGAGCAATAATTAACACACTAGTCACCAGCTATCAATTAACAATTAGTTATGGTACCTTTAGGACTACATTATTTTTAAAACACTATTTTGATTAGGGGGTCCGTGACCCAGTGGGTTCAAAAATTGGTCTCCTCAGTTCCCAAACGTTTACTGAGTGTTATTAAAAGGAAAGGCCATGTAACACAGTGGTAAAAATGCCCCTGTGCCAACTTTTTTGCAATGTGTTGCTGCCATTCATTGGTACTTTATCTTAACTTAACATTAAATTCTAAGTTAATTGTTATTTGAAAAAAAAAAAAATTAAGTTTCTCAACACATGTCAATACGGCCGGTTTAGTTTACTAAATTACAATTTTAAATTTCCCGTGGAGTTTCTTGTTGAAAACGTCGCGGAATGATGACATGTATGATTACGCGTGTTTGTGACGTCTCGGGTTGTAGCGGACATATTAGCCCAACACCACCCATCGCATAATTACAGAGTAATTTGGACATCTGTATTGCTGAATCTTTTGCAATTTGTTCAATTGATAATGGAGACTATAAAGAATAATGCTGTTGGTGGAAAGCGGTGGATTGCAGCTGCCTTTAGCAACCAAAACACAGCCGGTGTTTCTTTGTTTTTTGTGAAGCTTTAACACAGAGCAGTCAAGCGAACATGTTTCTCTACGTCAACCAGCAAGTTTTTGGACGGGAAAATTGTGATATTAAGTTGGCTCTTACCAGAGACTTCATTGAATTACTGGACCTCCTCCTGCAGCTCAAAAAGGCAGCTGTGATCTTGGCTCCTCGGCTTCTCTCAGAGACACTGGCGTTCACCGCAGCCATCCGACTTTCAGGGGGAGAGAGAGAAAAGAATAGAAGATTAAAATAAAAAAAAAAAAATAAAAATCGGTCTTAGCCTGGGCCCTGGAGTGGGGGTGCAGACTGAGGCCAGGGGGGGAAAAAAAACAACAACAACAACTCATAGCCATAGTACACATCCCTCTTACATGTGTGTAAGAGGGAAACATCAAACATCAAAGAACACAGAGGACATTAAAGACATTAAAGCAGCAGATACAACCAGACACTTCTACATACAGCTATGAATAAAAAGTAAAAGAAACATATCCACTGTGGTGGCCTCTGTGGTGTTCCACGCCATCGTCCGCTGGGGTGGAGGGAGCATGGCCAGAGACAGGAGCAGACCCAACAAAGCAACCAAGACAGCCGACTCCACTCTCGGCCAGTGTCCAGTCCGCATGGATGAGCGAGGATACGTCCAAGGTGACTGAGGTGTCCGACACCTGCTCACCCAGTCGAGACACCGCGAAGCCTCTCCGTCCCAGCGCTCAGTGCCAGCTCTGCAGTCCTGTCTTTTTATCTGAATCTCCTCCAGTCCCTCCAAACAGACTCCGGTGTAGCAGAGACCCAGCAGCTGGTCTCCATGGCCAAAAGGCTCCCGGGAGGCAGATCCAAAAGTCCACAAAAAAAAGCACCACAGAGGTCACAAAAGTGCCACCCCTTGTCACACAGTCCCAAAGGGTCCCGGACCAAAATGCAAAAAAATATAACACATGAAAACAAGAGGGAAACACAAAAGGATGACACAAGAGCACAAAGCTCCTGCCTACAGCAGCCACTACAGCAGCGCCATCTTGGAAAAAAATACAAAAGTAAAACAAAAAATAAAGCACCCCTACATCTCTGGGTTCTTTTATATTATTTAATTTCCATTTATGGCAATGTGGCTAATCCTATTTAAGATACACAAAACTATAAAATATACACAAAACAATAAAGCCACAGTAGTAGAATAAATGAACAACTGTTGTGTGTCTGTTAAGGGAATCATTTTCTGAGAAGTAAACTGTAACGTCTCCTTTTCATTTTTGCAAAGTGGTCAATCACTCTGGACCAAGGGTCGGGAACTTTTTTGGCTGAGAGAGCCATGAAAGCCACATTTTTTAAAGTGTATTACCATGTTTTAACACTGAATACAACTAAATGTATGCATTTTTTAAGTAAGTCCTACATTTTTAGAGTATAAGTCTTATATTTTATATCATTTTTATTCTGAAGCTAACCAATATCAAATAAAATACTTCTTTGGCAACAATGAATGAGCCCTAGTGTGTGAATGTGAGTGTGAATGTTGTGTGTCTATCTGTGTTGGCCTTGTGATGAGGTGGCGACTTGTCCAGGGTGTACACCGCCTTCTGCCCAAATGCAGCTGAGATAGGCTCCAGCAGCCCCCGCGACCACAAAAGGGACAAGCGGTAGAGAATAGATGGATGGACTTCTTACCATTGATGTGACTTATTGAACAGGTGCGGTTGAAAACGGATGGATGGATTAAAATGCATACGAATGTTTTATATGATAAACGTTATTTTTAACACCGATTACTGGCGGAATTATTCATTACTAATCGTGTTAAGTAATGTCAGCTCAGATGTATTTGAGAGCCAGATGCAGTCATCAAAAAAAGCCACATCTGGCTCTAGAGCCATAGGTTCCCTACCCCTGCTCTGGACAGACATGGAAATATTACAGTAACTGTTATACAGTTGACCAGTGGTTCCCAAGTGGTGGGTCGTGACATAAAAGTGGATTGTGTGTCATTTTCAGTGAGTCGCAGTCAGATGTGTGCATGGAAAAAAAAAAAGTTAAGGGAGAAAAAAATCAAATTGTGGCAACAAAACCAGATATTTTTAGCCATTTTTTCAGTGACTATTAGTGAGTATTTTAGCAAAAGGCAAACCGACTAACAAGTTGGAGGAGTACTCAGGACAGACATGGATATGTATTTTTTAAAAACCTAAATGGGGCAACAAAACCCGATATTTTCAGCCATCTTTCTAAAAACAAATACAGAAATGTTACTATTTTTTCTGGAAACAAAACCAGATGCTTTAGCTGTAGCCATTTTTCTGGTGACAAAACAAGATTATTTTAGTCAAAGTCACACCAATTAACAAGACAAGTCTACTGTGCTATTTTTCTGTGAAATAAACTTGAATGATTTAAAAATTTGGCTCACGACTTGATGATATGGAAAAATGTTTTTCTTCCTGAAGATAAACCATTTGAAAAGCACTCAACTCACACATGCTTACTCCAAATCATCATTGATGCAGAAACAGCAGACAATAACCAACATTATGTTTCATGTTCATTAGAAATTCCCCCGACAGCTCGTACAGCAAATGAATATGTTTGTCTTGATACAAGGAATAACGTTAGCTAACTTAGCATGAACTTAAGACAATGATGTTGCCTAGCTAGCTAGGACTTCACTTACATCTCTCATTCCTCGGTGCTTCTACTCTGCTGCGGGCGAATAACTTTCTGATATCCATCTAGGAGTTACAGTTTGAGTCAAATCAAAATCAAAATAATGTAATTAACAAATTGTTGTTGGCTAACGTTACCTACCTCACGCAGTGATTCACCCCCCCCCCTGCTCTCTCTCTCTCACTCTCTCTCTCTCTCTCAACTGAAGTCTTGATCCACCACATAAATAAATTACCATATTAAGTAGCCATGTGCTCATTGTTTCGTGGAGTGAATACAGTAGCAATCAATTACCATACTAAGTAGTATGTGCGCTGTTGTCTATGTTATGTAGACTTAAAACTCTGAAGCGTTTTTTTTTTTATTGGTGAAATTTTTACTGGGGCACTGCAGATCAACAGTGGGGCACGTGCCCCAGTGAAATATGTCTGGCGACGCCCCTGGGTAAATATATGGCAGGGGTCACCAACGTGGCGCCCGCGGGCACCAGGTCGCCCGTAAGGACCAGATGAGTAGCCCGCTGGCCTGTTCTGAAAATAGCTCAAATAGCAGCACTTACCAGTGAGCGGCCTCTATTTTTTAAATTGTATTTATTTACGAGCAAGCTGGTCTCGCTTTGCTCGACATTTTTAATTCTAAGAGGGACAAAACTCAAATAAAATGTGAAAATCCAAGAAAATATTTTAAAGACTTGGTCTTCATTTGTTCAAATAATTTTTTTTTTTTTTACTTTGCTTCTTATAACTTTCAGAAAGACAATTTTAGCAAAAAATACAACTTTAAAAATGATTTTAGGATTTTCAAACACATATACCTTTTTACCTTTTAAATTCCTTCCTCTTCTTTCCTGACAATTTAAATCAATGTTTAAGTTTTTTTTTTTAATTGTAAACAATAATAAGTACATTTTAATTTAATTCTTCCTTTTGGCTTCTTCAAACTTATTATGATTAAAATTCGAAAAAATTATTCTGGCAAATCTAGAAAATCTGTAGAATCAAATTTAAATCTTATTTCAAAGTCTTTTGAATTTCTTTTAAAATTTTTGTTCTGGAAAATCTAGAAGAAATAATTATTTGTCCTTGTTAGAAATATAGCTTGGTACAATTTGTTATATATTATAACAAAGTGCAGATTGGATTTTAACCTATTTAAAACATGTCATCAAAATTCTAAAACTAGTCTTAATCAGGAAAAATTACTGATGATGTTCCATAAATTATTTTATTTTTTTCAAAAATATTCGGATTAGCTAGTTTTTCTCTTTATTTTTTTCGGTTGAATTTTGAATTTTAAAGAGTCGAAATTGAAGATAAACTATGTTTCAAAATGTAATGTTCATTTTTTTCGTGTTTTCTCCTCTTTTAAACCGTTCAATTAAGTGTTTTTTTCATAATTTATTCTCTACAAAAAAAACCTTCTGTAAAAGGAAAAAAATGCACGACGGAATGACAGACAGAAATACCCATCCATCCATCCATTTTCTACCGCTTATTCCCTTTTGGGGTCGCGGGGGGCGCTGGCGCCTATCTCAGACAGAAATACCAATTTTTTTAATATATATTTATTTATTAAAGGTAAATTGAGAAAATTGGCTATTTCTGGCAATTTATTTAAGTGTGTATCAAACTGGTAGCCCTTCGCATTAATCAGTACCCAAGAAGTAGCCCTTGGTTTTAAAAAGGTTGGTGACCCCTGATATATGGTATCTGTTTGAGGAGGATCAAGTGACAATGGTGACCTCTAGAGGTCTAGAAGGACAATTTAATCATGCAATCTAATGTAAGTGAAGATCGCTTACCGACTGTATTCAGTTTGACCATAGTCTCCTTTAAATGCAAAATATTTATTGCCAGTCTTTTTAGTTGATTTTAAACCTGTGTTGGCATTTTAAACAAATCAATTACCAACTTACAGGTGCCAGGCTGCCACTCGTCCTGCCTAATAGTGGGCCCTGTAGCCAACTGTGCTTTCAAGAATCTGCACTGGGTTCCTGTTCTGCCTCCCAACATCACCCACCTGTACCTGGAAATGAACCACATCAGGGAGCTCAACGCCAACACTTTGTCTGGCTTGGAGCTGCTACAGGAGCTGGACCTGGGTCGCCAGTATTCACCCCTTGTAATCAGAGACCAAACATTCATTGGGCAAAGACGCCTGAAGAAGTTGGTTCTTGGCTTCAATGTCAGACTTCAACTGGAGCCTCACGCTTTTTCAGGATTGTCCGGTTTGCAGAGTCTCCACCTGGATTACTGCGGTCTTGACGATTCCATCCTGCAGGGCGACTATCTGAAGCCGCTGGCGTCTTTGGAGACACTTAACCTCTTTGCTAACCACATAAAGAGACTTCAACCGTCAACGTTTTTTGCCAATATGACCAATCTGAAACATCTGAATCTAAAACTAAATCGTATAAACAAAATATGCGAGCCCGACCTGGCCGCTTTTCAAGGGAAGCACTTTGAATATGTGAATTTGGAGTCAAACAGCCTTCGTGTTATGAACAGCAGTGACTGGCATGATTGTGGGAATCCTTTCAGAGGAATATCCTTCAAAACTCTTGACTTGTCTCATAACGGCTTGAGTATAGCCAAATTAAAGCAGTTTTTCGAGGCCGTTGAAGGCACAAAGATCTCCCATCTCAAGCTATCAGGACACATCGGTAAAGGTTTCTCGTTTAGCAACCTCCAGGATGTAGACAGAAGCACATTTGAAGGCCTACAGAACAGTTCTCTCAGTTTTCTGGATCTGTCTAAAAACAGGATATTTGCGCTCCAAAAAGGAGTATTCAGTCTCTTACCAGATGCTAAAATCATCGACCTCTCAGGAAACAAAGTCAATCAGATACACAAAGGTGCCTTTGAGGGCCAGGAAGGTTTAAAGGCGCTCAACCTGTCTTGGAATTTACTCGGGGAAATCTACTCCCACAGTTTTGCTCCTCTAAGAAACTTACAAGTGTTAGATTTATCGAATAATCACATCGGCGTGTTGGGCTTTCAGGCGTTCAGAGGACTTTTGAGTCTAAAAGATTTAAAACTGACTGGAAACTCTCTAAGGCAGCTTGGATTCCCCAGCCCTCTGCCGAGTTTAAACCATCTCTATTTGAAGGACAATAAATTAACATCGATGGACGGTTTCTCTTCATTTGCCTCGAATATCACATATTTAAACATCGAAGGCAACAGAGTGGAAAACCTGCTGGGAGTTAAGCTGAAACACCTCCGGCAGCTCCACCATGGAGACAACCCTGTCAAGTGGTGCTCCACACCCCGAGGGGTGGGCAGTGTTGAGGTGTTAGATCTCCACGGCATAAATCTTCAGTCCATGTGGTCTCAAGGCACCTGCCTCAACATCTTCAACCATCAGCTGGTCAAACTTAACCTGAGCTCCAACGCCTTACGTGTTCTTCCTCAGGGCATCTTCAAGCATCTCAACGAACTTATGGAGCTGGACCTGTCATCCAATGCCTTAACGCATCTCCAGCCTCATATATTTCCCAGAAGCCTGAAGTCACTTCATCTGGCAGATAACTTCATAGCGTCTCCCGATCCGACCGATTTCTGTTCTCTCGGCAGCCTCGATTTAAAGATGAATCGATTCCGCTGTGATGCAAACCTGAGGAGCTTCTTGAAATGGCTGAACAAGACAAATGTAACCTTCTTAAATCCAGTTGAAGAATTCAGGTGTGAATTTCCTGTTGGTTTTCATAAAGTTCCTCTTTTGGATTACCACACTCATCTTCTTGCCACTGAAAACTCTTAGCAGGGATTTTCATAATTACCATTTAAGAGTTACGAAATTTGATATCTTAACACTTGTACACCCAAAACAGGCATTACATGTGTTTCTTAAGTCAGTAGTTCTCAAATGGGGGTACTCGTACACCTAGGAGTACTTGAAGGTATGCCAAGGGGTACGTGAGATTTTTTTTTAAATATTCTGAAAATAGCAACAATTCAAAAATCCTTTCTAAAAATATTTGTTGAATAATACTTCAACAAAATATGAATGTAAGTTCATAAACTGTGAAAAGAAATGCAACAATGCAATATTCAGTGTTGACAGATAGTTTTTTTGTGGGCATGTTCCATAAATATTGATGTTAAACATTTCTTCACAAAAGAGAAATGTTTAACATCAATATTATAAACCCAGATGGATCTCTATTACAATCCTCAAAGAGGGCACTTTAAGTTGATGATTACTTCTATGTGTAGAAATATTTATCAATCAATCAATCAATGTTTACGAATGCAAGTGATGTGCACGCCAGCTTTCTGAGGGATCGCTTGTGCACGCCAGTTTTCCGAGACTCTGTATTTAGTTAGCGCAGGCAGCATGAAGCAGGGCTTTTATTGTGAAGATAGGAAATGTGCAGTCGGCCTTTAGAGTTTTGACGGAAGGTACGGCGCGAGGGTCTGTTGAAATAAAAAGTGTTTCTCGCCTTCCTCCCGGTCATATTTTCATAATAATGATCTTGCAGCAGCCAGCGTCATCTCACAAGACCCTCCGGTACCGTGAATGTCATTTAAGTGACGTCTTGGTGAAGATTGATGATCACTAATTTTTAGGTCTATTTTTTTTAAAAGCCTGGCTGGAGATCGACTGACACAACCCCCGCGGTCGACTGGTAGCTCGCGATCGACGTAATGGGCACCCCTGATATAGACCCTCTCCCCGTGGACTGTATTGTTTGGAGAGCGAGTGTTGGACATAGAGCCAGTTTAGTTGCGTGCTACTGTCGCTGCGAGGGACACGGACTGCGCGAGGTTGGCGTGTCCATTGCACGCGCTCAGGGACTTGTCGACAGAGAGGTGACCCAGGACGAGGCTGGTTCTCCTCTCGCTCCAGACTGGACCTCCTGAGTCGTGCTTGAAGAAGCACGGCAGTGCCTCCCCCCCTCATCTCTACTCCACTACGGGAGGTGTCCCCCCTCTGCAATGCTCCCTTTGCATAGCAGTTTCTACTCTCTACCCCACCCTGAAGTGCACCACCGATTCATCAGGACCGCAACGGACAATCTTCTGGCCCAGCCATGGGGCCCAGGTTGGACTGTGTGTGTGTGTGTGTGTGTGTGTGTGTGTGTTGTGTGATTGGATTAATGTGGGTTGTTCTATTGGGGAGGTAGCGTGTGAGTGGGGAAGAGTGTAATTAATGTCTGGTTATTGTATGTTTATTTGGGTATATAGTAAATTGTTAAACTGTATAAGCCGTCTCCCCTCACTCTCTCTTAGATTAGATTCTTAAATAAATATTAAATAATTGGAGTCACCCCCCCCTAAGATGAAAATACAGTCCTTTACAGGCTCCCGTACAGATATAATTGTTCAGTTTAAACGTCAAAGGTAAACAAATTACACCAGAAGGTTTTTACATTTCTTATATGAAATTATATTGTGTTTTTGACATAAAAATAAAGTAGGCACACTTCTTTATTAAGAAATGCAGTCCCATTAACTCCCATTAAAACTGCTTTTTAGACATATTTTAATCTTGGCATGTAACCATGTTTTTTGCTTTAAAATCAAAAAATCTTAAATTGGAAGAAGTTTACTTCGTACTGGGAAAAACTAGGTCAATTATGTCACGCTTCATAAGCATGATTTTAATTTCTTGAATTAGTGATTGTACTGTCTAAAAAAATATATTTTTATATTTTTATTTTATTTACTATCTGTTCATCCATCCATCCTTTTATTACTGGAGCCTATCTCAGCTGTATTCGGGCGGAAGGCGCGGTACACCCTGGATGAGTCACCACCTCATCCCAGGGCCAACCCAGATAGACAGACACCATTCACACTCACATTCACACGCTAGGGCCAATTTAGTGTTTCCAATCAACCTATCCCCAGGTGCATGTCTTTGGAGGTGGGAGGAAGCCGGAGTACCCGGAGGGAACCCACGCAGTCACGGGGAGGACATGCAAACTCCACACAGAAAGATCCCGAGACCAGGTTTGAACTCAGGACTATTCAGGACCTTCGTATTTTGAGGCACATGCACTAATCCCTGTTCCACCGTGCTGCCCATTATCTGTTCATATTCTTTTATTTTATTTCTGATTATTATTATTGTCTTTAATTATTATTTATTTATTTCTTTAATTGATTTATCTGAAAATATTATTTTGTTTTCTTGATGTTTCTTTCTTTCGGGGGGTGGCATTGTTGGGATACAAACAACACATTTAGGCAGACAACAGCTATATGATGTATGTAAATATGATGTAATGGATAGGAATGGTTGATGCTGGATGTTAATAAAAAAATTAATGGAAAAAAAAAATCAAATTAATCTCGTTCTTCCATCCATCCATCCATCTTCTTCTGCTTATCCGAGGTCGGGTCGCGGGGGCAGCAGCCTAAGCAGGGAAGCCCAGACTTCCCTCTCCCCAGCCACTTTGTCCAGGTCCGCCCGGGGGGATCCAGAGGCGTTCCCAGGCCAGCCTGGAGACATAGTCTTCCCAACATATCCTGGGTCTGCCCGAAACACCTCCCTAGGGATTTTGTTTTGGTGTAGTTGCGCTCCTTAACCACTTTGTGGCACTAAAAACCAAGTTGCATAATTCTCAGAGCTTTGACGACTGCCATGAAACCACTGCATTGCAATGGTAATGATCTTGGGCAGGTATATATAACATGGTAGATATATATAAAATACTTCTGTTAAGTCGAACTCGACCAAATACTGCCGGCTTTTTCTCTCATTTTAGTTCATTAAAGGAGCCTTATGTAATAATCTGGCCAGAAATGGTACTGCAGTCACAATCAAAATTCTGTAGCACCCTCCCTCTCTCCCTAACTGAGGTTGCCAGATAAAGTTCTGTAGTACCCTCCCTCTCTCCCTGACTGAGGTTGCCAGATACGCAGCCAAATCCAGCTCAATCCACTGGGCTACTCCAAGGAACTTTAAACTTCCATTGCATCTTACTAGTTGTTGAGGTGCTGGGACCATAATAGCAGAATAGCGTTTTGTCAGTAACAAATCTCGAAACCAACACATTTTACACAGAAATTAGGCTATTTTCAGGAAGAAGTACAATATCACAACGAATGGCAATCATATGGTTATTGTCAGTACTATCAGAAAACAAAGACTAAAACAAACTACAACCAACACAAGCAATGGTTATACTGGTGAGTATAAGTAGAGCATGCTTAGCAGTCTAATGTACGCCCCAAACTAAAGAGGAAACATTTTACCAAGATATGTCTATAGGCTAATGTTTCAAACATGTCAGATTGCCATATTACTTGGTACACGTAATCCACAACATGCAAACACAAATGAGGAATTATTTTATCATTTGATTTGGCTGTCTCCATACGTTTCATAGTGCCATGATGACAGGCATGCTAATGTTGGAACCCATTTCTTCAGTGTATTGAACAAAATAGGCACTGACACTACCCATGTCCACATAGGCTTTATTTGTTAAAAATATATTTCACCCTGTCAGTTGGATTACACATCGACATATCAGTCAATCAATGTTTATTTGTATAGCCCTAAATCACAAGTGTCTCAAAGGACTGCACAAGCCACAGCGACTCCCTGGGTTCAGAGCCCACATAAGGGCAAGGAAAAACTCACAACCCAGTAGGATGTCAATGTGAATGACTGTGAGAAACCTTGGAGAGGACCCCCCCCCACCCCCCCTTTAGGGGAGACCGGATGCAATGGACGTCGAGTGGGTCTAACTTAATATTGTGAAAGACCAGTCCATAGTGAATCTAACATAATAGTTAGAGTGCAGTCCATGGTGGGGCCAGCAGGAGACCATCCCAAGCGGAGATGGGTCGGCAGCGCAGATGTGTCCCCAGGCGAGCGGTCCACCCCCGGGTCCCGACTCTGGACAGCCAGCACTTCATCCGTGGCCATCCAGACCTATGCCCCCCCCCCCTCCACAAAGGAGAGGGGGACAGAGGAGAAAAGAAAAGAAACGTCAGATCAACTGGTCTAAAAAGGGGGTCTATTTAAAGGCTAGAGTATACGAATGCGTTCTAAGATGCGACTTAAATGCTTCTACTGAGGTAGCATCTCTAACTGTTACCGGGAGGGTATTCCAGAGTACTGTAGCCCGAATAGAAAACGCTCTATAGCCCGCAGACTTTTGTTGGGTTCTGGGAATCACTAATAAGCCGGAGTTCTTTGAACGCAGATTTCTTGCCGGGACATATGGTACAATACAATCGACACGATAGGCTAGAGCTAGACCGTGTAGTATTTTACACGTAAGTAGTAAAACCTTTTAAGTCACATCTTAAGTGCACAGGAAGCCAGTGCAGGTGAGCCAGTATAGGCGTAATATGATCAAACTTTCTTCTTCTTGTCAAAAGTCTAGCAGCTGCATTTTGTACCAACTGTAATTTTTTAATGCTAGACATAGGGAGACTTGAAAATAAAACGTTACAGTAATCGAGACGAAACGTAACGAACACATGAATAATGATCTCAGCGTCGCTAGTGGACAAAATGGAACAAATTTTAGCGATATTACGGAGATGAAAGAAGGGCGTTTTAGTAACACTCTTAATGTGTGACTCAAACGAGAGACATACAGGCTAACAGGCCTATATTTTGCCCGTTAGCCTTTGTTGATGTGTCATTGACCTGGCTAGTATGCTAAGAACTACACTAGGAGCTGAGCACCACCACACTAAGCATTCGTTGCACGAACATACTAGCTTTATTAGACAAGATCATAGACTGTATTGGACAATAAAGTTTACATACAAAATGTCCATTTCCATTCATTACAAGTAATAAGAAAAGGCCTGACTTACCTAACACGAAGGAAATGAGCAAGTTTGGCGTCAAGTGAAAAAACCTTCTCCGCCTTCAATCGGCTTCATCTTTCAAAGGCATCCTTGATACAAATCCTCGTTTTGTTCCTGGCTTTGTCATGAATAAGTTGAGAATCGTAAAAAGGCCTTTTAGATTTATTAAGGTCTGACATGTTTAGTAACTTTACCAGTGGCAGTGGCTAGACAAAGATGTCGGTGCGTAACTGGCAACCTGGATGTGACACATTCACAGACTTTCTAATTGGTCAAACGGTGGAGGGCGGGACATGGAAATGAAAACAATAACAAGATTTCGGGGCAGTAAATCTAATTTTAAATGGAGCACATTCGGGCTGAACTACTGTTATCAGTTATAGAAGTATTCGAAAATAACCCATCCATCCATTTTCTACCACTTGTCCCTTTTGGGGTAGTGGGGGGTGCTGGAGCCTATCTCAGCTGCATTGGGGCAGAACGCGGTTTACACCCTGGACAAGTCGTCCCTCATCGCAGGGCCAACACAGATAGACAGACAACAATCACACTCACATTCACACATCCATCCATCCTTCCATCCATTTTGTATCGCTTGTCCCGTTTGGGGTCACGGGGGGTCGCTGGAGCCTATCTCAGCTGCAATAGGGTCATTTTAGTGTTGCCAAACAACCTATCCCCAGGTGCATGTCATTGCAAGTAGGAAGAAGCCGGAGTACCCGGAGGGAACCCACACAGTCACTGGGAGGACAAGCAAACTCCACACAGAAAGATCCTGAGCTCGGGATTGAACTCACGACCTTTGTATTGTGAGGCACATGCACTAACCCCTGGCAGCACCGTGCTGCTTTTGTAAATAACATGATTTTTTTAATGCCCTTTGACATATCAGGGCCATTTAATGATGACTTGACATTAAATTATTGCATATTGCTCCTTTAACTCTGTAAAATTAAACTTTTTTGTCCTCTGCATCATAACCAATGTTGTCATAAATTGACATATTCAAGGCTGCAATTACTCAACCTCAAATATTTCACTCTTTTACTACTGACCTATAACACTTTTATGAGCGGATCCTTTTTGGATTATAAGAGTAAAAGCGTAGTTAATCGTAAGGTTGCACAAGGCAAAAGTGGACTCTGGAAGCAATTACTCTGTTCTGACAGCAGAGGGCAGCAAAGAGCCTCCATCCTGCTTCTCCAATCATCCTCTAGTGCAGTGTTTTTTAATTTTTTTTTGGAGCCAAGGCACATTTCTTTCATTGAAAAAATGCAAAGGCACACCACCAGCGGAAATGATTAAAAAACAAAACTCAGTTGACAGTAAAGAGTCGTTGTCGCAATTATTGGATATGACTTAAAACCATAACCAAGCATGCATCACTGTAGCTCTTGTCTCAAAGTAGGTGTACTGTCACCACCTGCCACATCACACCCTCACTTTATTTTGCCTGTAATGCTGTTTTCCTGTGTGTAGTGTTTTAGTTCTTGTCTTGTGCTCCTATTTGGGTGGCTTTTTCTCTTTTTTTGGTATTTTCCTGTAGCAGTTTTCATGTCTTCCTTTGAGCGATATTTCCCGAATCTTCTTTGTTTTAGCAATCAATAATATTTTGGTTGTTTTTATCCTTCTTTGTGGGGAAATAGTTGATTGTCATGTCATGTTCGGATGTACATTGTTTTTGCTCCACAGTAAGTCTTTGCTGTCGTCCAGTATTCTGTTTTTGTTTACTTTGTAGCCAGTTCAGTTTTAGTTTTGTTCCGCAAAGCCTTCCCTAAGCTTCAATGCCTTTTCTTAGGGGAACTCACCTTTTGTTTATTTTTGGTTTAAGAATTTGACACGTTTTTTACTTGCACACTGCCTCTGCCGTTTTCGACATCTACAAAGCAATTAGCTACCGGCTGCCACCTACTGATATGGAAGAGTATTACACGGTTATTCTGCCGAGCTCGAGACATCACCGACACACCATTTTCGATTACTGGTTTGCAAAAATTAATTTTAACCCAAATAGGTGAAATTATATAATCTCCCACAGCACACCAGACTGTTTTTGATGTGCCACGGCACAGTGGTTGAAAAACACTGCTCTATTGGTAGGTTTTTTTAATGAATTATTTTCTAAAATATGATGAAAAATAAGAAGATAATTGTACAAATGTGATTCATTTGTCAATTGCGCCTCTGCAAAATGATCGAAAATGCTGTCCTAATACAACTGCACTGATCATGAAATATTTAACTACCGTACAGGCGAGGGGGATGAAAATGAGGCCTCTCCTTGCCTGTAAGTCATCTGCAGATAAGACTCAAATTGCATGAGGGGAAGTAAATTCCCTGTTGTCTCCTGCAGGACATCCACAGACCTTATGTGATGCACCACACTAAACAACCTCTCATTACAGTATAACGTTGAGTTAAATTAAATATATATTAAAAAAATTGTTTTATTAATCATGATTGATTGACCTTGTCAATTGCGCCACCTTTCAGGTAAACATCTGCGGCTAAGGTAAAGGAGCATCTGCACGCAAAATAAATCATGTGATTAATCAGTGTATATACATGATTAATGCCAGCTTTTACATTGTTTTTATTACATATTGTTAAAGGCCTACTGAAACCCACTACTACCGACCACGCAATCTGATAGTTTATATATCCATCCATTTCCATTTTCTACCGCTTATTCCCTTTCGGGGTGGCGGGGGGTGCTGGCGCCTATCTCAGCTACAATCGGGCGGAAGGCGGGGTACACCCTGGACAAGTCGCCACCTCATCGCAGGGCCAACACAGATAGACAGACAACATTCACACTCACATTCACACACTAGGGCCCATTTAGTGTTGCCAATCAACCTATCCCCAGGTGCATGTCTTTGGAGGTGGGAGGAAGCCGGAGTACCCGGAGGGAACCCACGCATTCACGGGGAGAACATGCAAACTCCACACAGAAAGATCCTCAGCCTGGAATTGAACCCAGGACTGCAGGACCTTCGTATTGTGAGGCAGACGCACTAACCCCTCTGCCACCGTGAAGCCCAGTTTATATATCAATGATGAAATATTAACATTGCAACACATGCCAATACGGCCTTTTTAGTTTACTAAATTACAATTTTAAATTTCCCGCGGAGTTTCTTGTTGAAAACGTCGCGGAATGATGACGCGTGTTTGTGATATTATTGGTTGGAGGGGACATATTAGCTCGGCACCACTTACGGCTAAAAGTCGTCTCTTTTCATCGAATAATTACACAGTAATTTGGACATCTGTGTTGCTGAATATTTTGCAATTTGTTCAATTAATAATGGAGATTATAAAGAACAATGCTGTTGGTGGAAAGCGGTGTATTGCAGCTGCCTTTAGCACCAAGACACAGCCGGTGTTTCTTTGTTTGTTGTGAAGCTTTAACACAGAGCGGTCAAGCGAACATGTTTCTCTACGTCAACCAGCATGTTTTTGATGGGAAAGTTGTGATATATATCTTACCGGAGACATCAGTGGATTATGCGTCCTCCTGCAGTAGCTGTCAAAAAGGCAGCTGTGAGCTTGGCTCCTCGGCTTCTCTCTGAGACACTGGCGTGTTCACCGCAGCCATCCGACTTTGAGGTATGTCTTTACAATCTCACTAAAACACTATTAAATCAATAAGCAGATAAGGGATCTTCCAGAATTATCCTAGTAAATGTGTCCAATTACATCTGAAACGCTCACACTGCCGCTACATTTTATTTTATTTTTTTCTAGTCCTTCGCTATCAATATCCTCATCCACAAATCTTTCATCCTCTCTCAAATTAATGAGGAAATTGTCGCTTTCTCGGTCCAAATTGCTCTTACTGCTAATGGCTCACATTATAAACAATGGGAATATGGTAAAGATTTCTTTTTTTGTGAAGAAATGTTTGGAATTAAGTTCATGAATCCAGATAGATCTCTATTACAATCCCCAAAGAGGGCACTTTAAGTTGATGATTACTTCTATGTGTAAACATTTTTATTTATGACTGAATGACTTGTTTATTTTTCAACGAGTTTTTAGTTATTTTATCTTTTTTTCCAAATAGTTCAAGAAAGACCACTACATATGAGCAATATTTTTGCACTGTTATACAATTTAATAAATCAGAAACTGATGACAGTGCTGTATTTTACTTCTTTATCTCTTTTTTTCAACCAAAAATGTTTTGCTCTGATTAGGGGGTACTTGAATTAAACAAATGTTCACAGAGGGTACATCACTGAAAAAAGGTTAAGAACCACTGACCTATACAACCAACGCTATTATTATGGAATACTTGTTTACAGTATAAATATAAAACAAGTAATATTGTTCGGATGAAACAGATTACCTGGTATGTTGATTCCAAATGGATTTAGGAGGTGAATGTACCTCAGCTCCACAGTGCCACCAACTGTTGTGCACCCCCACCATGCTTGACTATATATTGGACACTTTGCTCGCTATTTAGAAAAAGAATGGATTCTGTGGGTAGTGGATATATGCAGGACTGCTACACAAGCTGAACATACACTATAAAGGACCAGATGAGTGGCCCGCTGGCCTGTTCTAAAAATAGCTCAAATAGCAGCACTTACCAGTGAGCTGCCTTTTTTTAAAAATTGTATTTATTTACTAGCAGGCTGTTCTCTCTTTGCTCGACATATTTAATTCTAAGAGAGACAAAACTCAAATAGAATTTGAAAATCCAAGAAAATATTCTAAAGACTTGGTCTTCACTTGTTTAAATAAATGTATTCATTTTTTTTACTTTGCCTCTTATAACTTTCAGAAAGACAATTTTAGAGACAAAATACAACCTTAAGAATTATTTTAGGATTTTTAAGCACATACACCTTTTTACCTTTTAAATTCCTTCTTCTTCTTTCCTGACAATTTAAATCAATGTTCAAGTAAATTTATTATTTTTATTGTAAAAAGTAATACATTTTAATTAAATTCTTAATTTTAGCTTCTGTTTTTTTAATGAAGAATATTTGTCAAATATTTCTTCAAACTTATGACTAAAATTCAAAAAAAATTATTCTGGCAAATTTAGAAAATCTGTAGAATCAAATTTAAATATTATTTCAAAATATTTTGAATTTCTTTTTTTTAAAAATTCTGGAAAATCTAGAAGAAATAATGATTTGTCTTTGTTAGAAATATAGCTTGGTCCAATTTGTTATATATTCTAACAAAGTGCAGATTGGATTTCAACGTATTTAAAACATGTCATCAAAAATATATATTTATTGCAAGAAATCATTAAGATGATCAGTGTTTCCACAAAGATAAATATCATTAAGTATTAATAATAACATAGAGTTAAGGGTAAATTCAGCAAATTCGCTATTTCTGGAAATGTATTTAAGTGTGTATCAAACTGGTAGCCCTTCGCATTAATCAGTACCCAAGAAGTAGCTCTTGGTTTCAAAAAGGTTATTGACCCCTGCTATAATGTATATCCAAGTCTTTTGAGAAAATTGTTGGCAAATTGCTCAAATAGCATTAAAAGTACCAAGTAATTGCTTTTGAAAGTGTTTTTATTAGTGTTTCCCCCCAATCAAGACAGACGAGCTCAGCTTTTTTACAACCACAGAGATATACGCGACCCCCCTACCATCCAATCCCTCCACTGGCAGGTTACCATGGAGACTGGCTCCGTATCCACCTCCTCCACAGTCCTTCCTCACTTCCTGATTGTCTTTGGCTCGCTGCATCCACCCCCCATCCAACCTTTTTCCTTTTTTCCCAACCCTCCTCCATCGGCATGTGATATTTTACAATCCCGACACAGAACGGACACGTGTATAACAAGGAGACAATGTGTAAAGACCAATCACATTCACCCTGCTGTTACCATCAGAGTTCAAATGTATGAATAGCGGATAAAATCCAATAAATAAAAATAAAAAAGCATTATTAAACGTACACAATGAAAATCTACCCTGACTCGTAGTTTCCTTGCATCTGTAACCTAATGAAAATAATCCTCTCGCGTTGCACGTTTAGTATTCATCACGCAATCACTACAGTTCTTCCTGTTTTTAAAGGTCAATTGCATTTACTTCCACTTTCACTTTCATTGGACGACACTCAACATGAACATTTGGGTGAATCAGTTCTTCCTGGGAAAAAAAAAACTGGGTCAATTAGGTGCTCAGATATGCTCAGTGACCACCACTCACATGTCTAAGAATGTCTGGTCTGTATGCTGTGTGCAAAACAGTTTGGTGGAAACACATTTACATCATATTTTTTTCTTTTAGTATCTCCAAATAATGTAAATATTTGTATAATATACACTTCTTTCTTTCATATATATGGCATTATAACCTTTCTTTTCGCTGATTGGCTAGGAGAAATCACATAGTTCTGCTGCCTTCTAAGTTTTACAGTAAGTTGCCCAATGTGTTCTTATTTATATCAACAATAATTATTCAGGTTTTTTTCCCGATATGGCTGTTCTAAACTCGTTTAAATCACAAATTAGTAGTAGTGGTTTAAATTGCTGCCAGTAATCCACCACATTTGTAACAATTAATAGATTTGTCCATTATCATATATATATTAATATATATATATATTTACATACTCACTTCTTAAATAAATGTCCCATTGTCTAAATACATATGTGTTATTATTTACGTAAACCTAACATTGTATTGTATCAGAAGGATGTTTTGGTTGTTTGAAATATTCTTCACCTATATTATCAATATTGATAATTTTATTATACTATAATTATAAATATCTTTTTAAAGGCCTACTGAAACCCACTACTACCGACCACGCAGTCTGATAGTTTATATATCAATGATGACATCTTAACATTGCAACACATGCCAATACGGCCTTTTTAGTTTACTAAATTACAATTTTAAATTTCCCGGGAATTTCTTGTTGAAAACGTCGCTGAATGATGACGCGTGGGCGTGATGTCACGGACTGTCAGGAAATATTAGTGCAGCACTAAACACGGCTAAAAGTCGTCTCTTTTCATCGCGTAATTACACAGAGTTTTGGACATCTGTGTTGCTGAATCTGTTGCAATGTGTTCAATTAATAATGGAGACTATAAAGAACAGTGCTGTTGGCGGAAAGCGGTGGATTGCAGCTGTCTTTAGCACCGAAACACAGCCGATGTTTCTTTGTCTGTTGTAAAGCTTTAACACAGAGCGGTCAAGCGAACATGTTTTTCTATGCCAACTAGCATGTTTTGGATGGGAAAATTGTGATATATATATATATCTTACCGGAGACATCAGTGGATTATGCGTCGTCCTGCAGTAGCTGTCAAAAAAGGCAGCTGTGAGCTTTTCTCTGTGACACTGGCATGTTCACCGCAGTCATCCGACTTTGAGGTATGTTTTTACAATCTCACTAAAACACTAGTAAAACAATAAGCAGATAAGGGATCTTCCAGAATGATCCTAGTAAATGTGTCTAATTTCATCTGAAATGCTCACACTGGCTGCCGCCCGGAGCCGTCGCTTTTTTTTTTTTTTTTTCTTCTAGTCCTTCAATATCAATATCCTCATCCATAAATCTTTCATCCTCGCTCAAATTAATGGGGAAATTGTCGCTTTCTCGGTCCGAATTGCTCTTGCTGCTGGTGGCTCACACTATAAACAATGTGAGGATGAGAGGAGCCCTCACACCGGTGACGTCACGCGCACATACTTCCGGTAAAGGCAAGGCTTTTTTTATTAGCGAGCAAAAGTTGCGAACTTTATCGTTGATGTTCTCTACTAAATCCTTTCAGCAAAAATATGGCAATATCGCGAAATGATCAAGTATGACACATAAAATGGACCTGCTATCCCTGTTTGAATAAGAAAATCTAATTTCAGTAGGCCTTTAAGACTTGAACTGAAATATAATAAAACATGTTTTTTACTTTTAATTAGATTTCAGGTTAGGGCATCCTATACTCTTGTCATTTAAATTACAATCTTTGGGCACCTCACGTTTCGATCCAGTTCCGATTCTTGGGGTGACGATTCTCATATCGTATTAATTGATCAAATATTTATTATAAAACGTTTACAGATTACAGGTTACAAAACCTCCTTTTGGTTGCTGACGTATGACTTGTATGCGCAGCAAGCAAGCATGAAGTTTGCCTAAAAACGTATTTTTAAAAATTGATTCTTTAAAAAAATTGTATTTATTTTTTTATTTTTAGTGATTTTAAAAACTATAAATCCATCTATAATCGGGATGAATAAGAATTACATTTTTTTGAGCACCCCTTTTGCCGTAATGAGTAAAATGACATATCCCCAAGCAAGGTCTGAACTTTTCTTCCCGTCGCTCAGTCATCACCCATTAAAAATCAGAGGTCGGGCAAGTTATTATTTTTTTTTAAATAGTTACTATGGATATCATGAATAGTTATTGATACTTTCATGAAAACACAATTCTGATTCTTTATTACACTTTAGGGCGCAGCATTCGGTCTTCAGGCCAGGGTCTTCTAAAGATCCCAAAAACTTGTTTTTCAGGCATTCCAGGCTCCAGCTCCCGGAATCTGGAACAACTTGCACCAAACTTCTAAGAAACATTTGAAAACTTCTCATTTTAGTAAAGCTTCTAGTTAATGCACCTTTTAACTATCATTTTAATCTACTTTGTATCCTTTTTATGAGGTTTTGTGCAGCGCTTTGTGATTTTATCTGTGAAAAGCGCTTTATAAATAAAATGTACTTACTAATTTTATTACGATCTGAAATGAAAAAAATTAAAATGTTTTTTTCCCTTTTGGTTAGATTTTAAGGCATCCTCTACTATCATTTAAATTACCGTATTGACCCAAACAGCGTCCTCCCCCCCCGAGCAAGTTAGAGATTTTCTTCCTGTCACTCACAGTCATCACCAGTGACAAACAACAGAGACAGAGTTATGATGCTAATTTTAGGTTAATAATGATCAATGAAGAGGGGTTCATGAAAAATTGTGTCATTGGATATTCAAATTTTGTCCATTTTTTTTTCAAAAACAGGTTTTGAAAGAGAAATGTCTCACATTCGGGTCAATACGGTAGACATTGTGACCATGGTTTCCAAATTAGCTGCCACTGACTGCAACACGTTTCCTAATACGCAACACAAACAAGACGTTAACCCTTTAAAAGAATGCATGATGGCATTTCGTTTGACCCTACAAGACACAAACACATGAAATATGTACACGGATATCATACACAGGTTTAAAGCCACTTTGGTGACACACACACACACGCACACACACACACACACACACACACACACACACACACACACACACACACACACACACACACACGTCATTTATCGAAACATTAAAAGACTCGATCACATGCAACGGAATGATACGTTTTTGTAAGGTCCTTTAGTTCCCCGCAAAAAAAGATGAAAGAGTTCATATTTTGTGTTGACCGTCCCAGCACCAAAATTGCATTAAAATAAATACGGGCTTCAAAAAAAAAAATCTTCATTGCGCTGCTGCGGGCACAGCCGTAGTGCAAGAAGTCAGGGAAACATTAGAAGAGGAAGAAGTGATAGATTTTTGGCTTTGACACCTGCAAAAAAGGGGAGAGTTATTCAAAAAAAGAACGATTTTGTTGTTGTCGTATGAATTACAACCTAGGTTAACAAGATTATGTTTCCACAATGGGATTAGAGGCTGCTGAAAAATTGATGGGGGTGTTTAATCTTGAATAATTCCACATATGGTCTCCGTGCATTACAGAATAATTTACAAAGGCTGAGGAGTAAAAGCTAATCTTTCCATTACGTGCTAACGCACGACGTAGACTTAAAGTGCTTTACATTATTGCATCTCACTCATTCACTGATGGCAAAGGTTGCTATTTGTATCTTCCAAATATTAAAATATATCATCTCAGTAACTGGATACCACAATTAAAATAGGGGTGTACAAATTACAGCCCGCAGGCCAAGTGTGGCCCAACGACTTCTTTAATTCAGCCCCTGAGACATGAGTTTAAAGAGGAAATTTACGCACAGGGAAATTGCATTTATTTTAAATCTGATGCTACTATTGCATCACCATTGAAGAGACATTGTGTGTAGTTCAGGGCAATGAACTTAAAATAAACCTCGGGTGGTTGTAGTGCACATCATTTAATTACATGACCTAATGCAAACAACCTTACCTAGTCATTGTGCAAAAAAACAACACAAAATGTCAACAGACATGGTCACACATAACATAACCTGCTCACTGAACTTTGTGGACATCATAATAAAAAATCCTTGCACCATCAAAAAATTCTAAATTATACCCACTTGAATGCTTTACAAAGCACGAAGGGAAAAATAAAATACACTCATCACACTTATCCATATTTGGCACATTTTAGCTGCTTGAGATTTCTGATTGATTACAAAACTTTAAGGAGAATGTCACAGAAGTAAACAAGGTAGAAGTCAAACTTTGACATACTCTTAATAACCAATTATAATAATTATTAATATAATATGTACACAGACTGTACTGTATATGTGTATAGGCAATATACATTATCGGCCCTCGACCAAATTGGTTTAGCCCAATGCGGCCCCCCAAGTCAAAAAGTTTGGACACCCCTGGGCTAAAATCTGTATCTCCTGCAATAACTATAAATATCACTTTGATTGATTGATTGAAACTTTTGTTAGTAGATTTCACAGTACAGTACATATTCTGTACAATTGACCACTAAATGGTAACACCCGAACATATTTGCCAACCTTGAGACCTCCGATTTTGGGAGGTGGGGGGTCGTGGCCTGGGGTGGGGCGGAGGCGTGGTAGGGGACGTGGTTGGGGCGGTGGCGTGGTTAAGAGGGGAGGAGTATATTTACATCTACAATTCACGAACTCGAGTATTTTATATATATATTTCATATATATATATATATATATATATATATATATATATATATATATATATATATATATATATATATATATATATATATACATATATATATATATATATATATATATATACATATATATATATATATATATACATATATATATATATATATATATATATATATATATATATATATATTATATATATATGTATGTATGTGTAAATTACTTGTCTTTCAGTGAATTTTAGCTATATATATTTATTTTATTATATATATATAAATAAAAGAAATAGTTGAATTTCAGACGGCACCTATCGAATACACAGTAATAATAACACAGTTGTTCTACTAACTGTACTCAATAACCAGGCGAGGTGATGAAGTTACGTCTCTTTACTGTGGGCTTCAGAACAGACTCCCTCACTTGCCGTCAGGTGCGCAACACCACGTAAATCAAAGCAACCCCATAACGCTATAGCCAACATTCACCAGGAGATGGCAACAGACAACATACAGTAGTTCACTCTATTACAGACGGCATCGCCATGGCTGTAACATCCTTGTTCTTCTGCTTTGTCTACTTGTGTGTGAAAGTTTTTTATTAAAATTTGTAGATTTTGTAACATGATTGGGCAGGCAAGTTGGTTATATAGTGGGAAAGCGGACGTGAAAACAGGCTGTTCCCACTCAGGTAGGCTGTCCGCATGGAGCTGGAAGGGGCGTGGCTTCCAGCTCCGGCTGAATTTCGGGAAATTGTCGGGAGAAAATTTCTACCGGGAGGTTTTCGGGAGAGGCGCTGAATTTCGGGAGTCTCCCGTAAAATCCGGGAAGGTTGGCAAGTATGCACCCGAATAAGTTTTTCAACTTGTTTAAGTCAAGGTCCCCGTAAATCAATTCATGGTAATCAAAATATATTATTTGGCATAGTACTTCAAAACAGGTGAAAAAGGCTCCTAATTTTGCTACTGATGTATGCAGTAACATATTATGTCATTTCCTGTCGTATTATTTTCTAAAAACTATTATTAATCTTCTTGTTAATATCTGGTCACTTACTGTGGTACGATTATTGACTGACTAAATGTTGCATCACAATCATAATCAGACAAAAACACAGGATTGGGGTTGTAACAATATTGAGTAAATATTAAAAGTATTTACTTACTTCAATTACATGCAATGTGTTGTACAAAATAATATGAGTACTGAAAAATAAGTAAACATA
>NC_084634.1:24555978-24623478 GCF_033978795.1 Nerophis ophidion
CGGGCTAATGCAAGAAATTTAGGAATTTTACCATCTACGGTCCGTAATACCATCAAAAGTTTCAGAGAATCTGGAGTAATCACTGCACGTAAGCGATGATAAAACGGACCTTTGTTCCCTCAGGCGGTACTGCATCAAAAAGCGACATCAGTGTGTAAAGGATATCACCACATGGGCTTTGGAACACTTCAGAAAACCACTGTCAGTAACTACAGTTTGTCGCTACATCTGTAAGTGCAAGTTAAAACTACTATGCAAAGCCAAAGCCATTTATCAACGACACCCAGAAACGACGCCGGCTTCTGTGATGGTATGGGGGTGCATTAATGCCCAAGGCATGGGCCACTTACACATCTGTGAAGGCACCAATGTTGCGGAAAGGTACATACAGGTTTTGGAGCAACATATGTTGCCATCCACGCAACGTTAGCATGGACGTCTTTGCTAATTTCAGCAACACAATGCCAAGTCACTTGTTACAACAGCGTGGCTTCATAGTAAAAGAGTGCGGGTACTAGACTGGCTTGCCTGTAGTCCAGACCTGTCTCCCATTGAAAATGTGTGGCGCATTATGAAGCCTAAAATACCACAACGGAGACCCCGGACTGTTGAACAACTTAAGCTGTACATGAAAAAAGAATGTGAAAGAATTCCACTTTCAAAGCTTCAACAATTAGTTTCCTCAGTTCCCAAACGTTTATTGAGTGTTCTTAAAAGAAAAGGTGATGAAACACAGTGGTGAACATGCCCTTTCCCAACTACTTTGGCACGTGTTGCAGCGATGAAATTCTAAGTTAGTTATTATTTGCAAAAAAAAATAAAGTTTATGAGTTTGAAAATCAAATATCTTGTCTTTGTAGTGCATTCAATTGAATATGGGTTGAAAATGATTTGCAAATCATTGTATTTCGTTTATATTTACATCTAACACAATTTCCCAACTCATATGGAAACGGGGTTTGTAAAAATGGGACCCATTACCTCCCGGCTTGACACTCAGCATCAAGGGTTTGAATTGGAGGTTAAATCACCAAAATGATTCCCAAGCGCGGCCACCGCTGCTGCTCAGTGCTCCCCTCACCACCCATGGGTTGATTTTGGGGATGGGTCGAATGCGGAGGATAATTTCACCACACCTAGTGTGTTTTGTGACTATCGTTGAGACTTTAACTTTTACTTTAAACTATGACAGACATGCAAATCACCTGTTTTAATTTCAACTGCATGACAGTTTATCTTCAGCTTATGCTCTGCCTGCTCTTTTTGACAACATTTCAATTCCGCTGCAGCTTATCCAGCATTCACAAACAATTTCTCCAAAAATGAATGCTAATTATAACTATATAATTTTAATTAGAGCATTGACCTCGCAGATTTCTTGGGATTACTTTCTTACTTGAACTTGAGCTCTCTGGTGAGTTCATTCTGCGTCTGCTCCAGCTCCTGGCGGCTCCTCACGTGCTCATCATTCACATCCTGGATCTCAGCTTTGATGCACTGAAGCTTGGCATACAACTACAGTGCAGGAAGCGACAAAGCAGACAAAATGATAGCTGAAACTCAGCTGCCCCTGGCAGCGGCATCACCGTCATGTCAGGACATGTGTTTGTCTACCTTTTTGAGTTTCTTGGTCTTTGCCTCGACCTCTTGCTGCAGAGAAGTAAAAGTATCCCTCAGTTCCAGTGTCTCGTCGTCCTGCACCAACATCTGCTGCTGCATCTCCCTCTCTCTGCGTGTCTGCAAGCAACGATTAGGAAGTTAAACTCCGCCATGTGGGGAAGATTATTACCTTTTTTGTAATGTACAGACGCGTACCTGCTCAGCTATCTCGTGTCTTTTCCCCTCTAGCATCTTCTGCTGCTCATTGGTGTGATCTATGATGTTCTTTCCACCGACCAGTAGCTTGCTCTCCATTGCCTAGGAACAAAATAAAGAAAACAAGACCCGGTATTTGTAAGACTCAACTTAAAACATTCTCAAATGTACCTAATATTGTACATCCCTTGTTAGTTGGTTCCAAACATGACAGTGCTAAATGAATATTTAATATTCACATATTTTCAAAGCTAGAGCATAAAGAAACCTGTTTACAACCTTCTAAATATGTTTTATCATTATAAAATAACACCCTTTAGTCACCTTTAAACTCTTTTAATTCAATATACCATATTTTTCGGATTATAAATCACTCCGGAGTACACGTCGCACCGGCCGAAAATGCATAATAAAGAAGGAAAAAAACATAAATACGTCGCATTTTTGGGGGAAATGTATTTGATAAAATCCAACACAAAAGAATAGACATTTGAAAGGCAATTTAAAATAAATAAAGAATAGTGAACAACAGGCTGAATAAGTGTACGTTATATGACGCATAAATAACCAACTGAGAAGGTGCCTGGTATGTTAACGTAACATATTATGGTAAGAGTCATTCAAATAACTATAACATATAGAACGTGCTATACGTTTACCAAACAATTTGTCACTCCTAATCGATAAATCCGATTAAATCTTCTTCCTCGATGTCGCTTCTAAACAACTATGCCAACTCCAAAGGTATGCGCCGTGTCCTCTTGTCGTTTTCTGCTGCATATTTCACTACGTCCAGCTTGTAATCTGCAGTACATGGTTTCCTTTTCGGTGCCATTTTTGTTCAGACCTTCTCAGTTTTTATAAGTTACTGCCAACGTTGAAATTATCCATTTTAATAACTACGGCAATAGCATATAGCATATAGCAGTTAGCATACCATGACCCAAAATGCACTTCTGCCATGACCCTCACCCGCCAAATTCTAATTGGTTGATGTGTGTGTGACGATTGCTGACATTTTCTTCGTCTCTTCAGCGAATGAGATAAATAATATTATTTAATATTTTACAGTAATGTGTTAATAATTTCACACATAAGTCGCTCCAGAGTATATGTCGCACCCCTGGCCAAGCTATGAAAAATACGGTAGTAATGCTGGCTCAAGCTGAGCCAATCAGTGGCCACGATACTGAACAGCACACTCTAATTGGTTTGATCTCCTCTAGTAGCCAATATTACTGGAGTATTTTTAGCACATTTAGCCATGTGTATGCCAGTGTTAATTTTGTTGACGAAAAATTTTCGTCATAGTTATCGTCAACGACCTTTTTTTTCTGACTAAAACGAGACAATAACTAAATAAAAAATAATTTACGTGCACTAAGACGATGACGAGGTGTATTGACATATTCGTCAACGAATAAAAACGAGACAGATCTCATTTCATTAGGAAGAGGCGGGAAGAGTTGGAAAGAGAACCAATCAGAGCGACTTTGTAAGGAAGTTACATAAACGTAGTTTGCGTTTGAGACTGACCTGGGAATGCGCTGCAGAAGACAACATGTCAACGCCGGGGAGGAAGAGGAGAGAGGACGTATGGGGAAATTTTATATTTGACATCAAAGATAACAAGACGCAGTGTAAGAAATGCAGCGCGAGGATTACGGGGAAAAACACAACAAACTTGAAGCGACATTTACAGTCGAATCACCCCGAAATCAACACACAGGTAAGCATTTTCCACAACATACAACCCACTCGACGTTATCTCGTTTATTACACGGCTTACTCGTGAAATACTAAATTTGAGACATGATTTTCATCAAAATACGACTTGTATCGGTGATTTTTCCGCTGTTTTGCTTTGACTTTCAGAAATTGAAGGGAAAGTTTACATATTACCCTTTAGTCGACTAAATCTACTGTAGTTTTCGTCGACTATAATCTTATGATATTTTGTCAACTAAAACTAGACTAAAACTAAAACTATTTAAATAAATAACTAAATTATGACTAAAACTAAATTACATTTTAGTCAAAAGAGTATGACTAAAACTAAATCAAATTTTGCTGTCAACATTAACACTTGAAAATTCTTAATTTAGGACCAAAAATATTTTGTTATGTTTTTAACCAAAAGATTTGCGATAAGGTGAAGCCGCAATATTTGAAGTGGGAAACGGGAAAGGATGACTCTTCTGCAAAAAATTTAAATAAATCTTGTTTATTATCAGTGTCAAAATGCTCCAAAAGTCAAACAATTTGGAGTTCAACTCTTCTATTTTCTGGAAATATATGCCTTAAAAGTAAAAAAAAAAAAAAAAAGGTAGTATTTGAATCCATATTTATGCGTCCGCAAATCTAATGAGAGTCTAGAGAAGAAAACAAGTTCTGCATTTTTGTGTTTTTCTGACAATGCCACATAAGTGTACTCGTGATGGCAAAAATGATTATGCTAACCATAGAACCAGAAAGGAAACTTACAATAATCAAGTTTCATCAAACATATATTAACGTTGTTCCCGTAGGGGAAACTGGGTAACACATGGCACACTGACAAAGCTTAACCTATTGTTACTATAACAATCTACAAGGTTAATACAGTTTGCTTCTCTTTCTTCCCCTCTATTTATGTGCTTTCTTTTGTATTTCAAGTAATAATTGTTGCATTTGAAACAATCGTATTGTTGATAATAGAGGTAAATTGTTGTTGATATTCATTATCAATGGTACTATTTCAATCAATCAATCAATCAATGTTTACTTATATAGCCCTAAATCCCTAGTGTCTCAAAGGGCTGCACAAACCACTACGACATCCTCGGTAGGCCCACATAAGGGCAAGGAAAACTCACACCCAGTGGGACATCGGTGACAATAATGACCCAGTGGGACGTCGGTGACAATGATGACTATGAGAACCTTGGAGAGGAGGAAAGCAATGGATGTCGAGCGGGTCTAACATGATACTGTGAAAGTTCAATCCATAATGGATCCAACACAGTTGCGAGAGTCCAGTCCAAAGCGGATCCAACACAGCAGCGAGAGTCCCGTTCACAGCGGAGCCAGCAGGAAACCATCCCAAGCGGAGGCGGATCAGCAGCGCAGAGATGTCCCCAGCCGATACACAGGCGAGCAGTACATGGCCACCGGATCGGACCGGACTCCCTCCACAAATTTCTATTGGTATTCGTATTGCTCCAACTGTAGTGTAATAATGCCTATTGTCATTTGTCATTTCTGTGTTATTAATACTTATTTCACTAACTGCTTCTTTGCTATCACTTTTACCATCATATTTGTACATATCCTATTTGTTGATGTTGTTCTGTTGTTAGTATTGTTGTTTGTTCCCCTCTTGTCCCCGCAATATTTCCCTTTGTTTTCCTTTTTTTCTCTTTCTATCCCCTCCTCCTGTGGCCCGACTGTACCAAATAGTAATATAAATCCTTTTAATAAAGTCAAATACAAATAAGGCAACAAGAGAAGTATCCCACACTTCTCTTTTGTACAGTAAATGTTTACAGCCGATATGGGCATCTACATCAACAATATGATTTGCTTGAGTAGCTGGACAGGACAAAAAAAAACAAGAAAGAAAGAAAGGGAACTTACAATGACGTACAGAAAGGTTGGACAGTTATGTACTGTACAATATGAGCCATAAATAAATCAAATAACCACGCTATATAGATGCTAAAACGATTAGCTTTTAATTAGTCAAACCTTAAGTGGCTAATGAGGTAGTTTTTGACAAACTTAGCAAAAAATATGTCTTTTGATCACTTGAGACAAGATTAAAAGTCAAAGCGTTAAAGCTTAGCAATACAAAACATTAAAAACGGTGTTATAGTAAGTTCGTAAGAATGTTTATTATTGTGGCTGTAGTATGAAACTGCATTGTATCATACTGGGAGATGTTTCTTGTCAGAAACTTGCATGGTGGCAGTGGAGTGACCTCGGGTTGCAGAGAGAGGAAGGGACGTGCAGGTAATAAGGAGGTTTAATGAACAAAGAGACCAAGAGGCACATTACTCAGAAAAGACAACGAACATGTGTCACAGGGGAGGTGACACAAAGAGATAAACCCTGATTACTGATCGGAGGCAGGTGAGTCCCCGGAACACCAATCAGAAAAACAGTTGGGAAGTCACTGTAAGTCATAAATAAAATAGGGAAGTGGAACAAAAAAAAGGAGGAAACACTAATTAGAAGCAAGTAAGTCCCGTGATCACTAATCAGAGAAACAGTTGTGAATTCACTGCAAGACATAACTAAAACAGGAAGTGGAACACAAATAAGGAAAAAACACTAATCAGAAGGATGTAAGTCCCGTGATCACTAATCAGAGAAACAGTTGTAAAGTCACTGCAAGACGTAGCTAAACAGGAAGTGGAACCAAAACAAAGAACAACAACTAAACACAAAAACCCCAAATCTGTCACGCAGATCATGACAGTGGTGTAATAACCCCCCAAACAGCACTTGTATGTGTTTACGCAAACCCTGCAGCTGTATTTCATGTTTTCGCTATCGTTGATATTATTAGCCATGATCTGCTGCGTTGATTCATCAAATGCCAAACGCAGCGGGTGTGTGTGTGTGGAACAGTGTGGGCGTGTGTTTGTGTGTGCGTGTGTGTGTGTGTGTGTGTGTCTGTGTGTGACACAGAGGGAGACGAGCTAAGCAACAGCAAGCTGAGCTCTGCTCCGACAGGATGAATTAAACATCGACAGGGCGCATCAATACAAACCTCATTAATCCTGCTTCACAACTGATATGTGGACTAAGTCATTAACTTGCCAAAGGAGCTGATCATGTCTCGCTCAAATTTGTACAGACAATGTTTAACATAGTACCTGCTATCTGCTAATAATTCAGTGTGAACAATTGAATAGCTGAGTTGCTCAGGCAGTAATGTGTTTATAGAAGTTTGGATTGGGGTAAGTAATTTCTTAATGGGGAAGGACGTTAATGCCTCTTCTTCTCATGTTAGCATTTAAGCTGGCGCCAGTCAGTCTGTGAGTTTATTAATGTGCAGTTATCAGTTGTGGGATTTTTACCACGGTTATCATTAATACCGTTTGGAATGGAAATTATTTATTGTCAATTCTTAACATGCACAAGACACATAAGAACTGGTAAGTACATTTTCAGCACAGTCCCACTAAGAGCAGACATACGTTACAGGGAGACAAGACAGGACCGCCAACGGATCAACCATTTTTACGGCGCTCCTTAAAAAAGGTGGAAAAAAGGTGATATTGGGTAAGGGGGGAAGAGTAAAAAAATATATTTCAAAGGCTGGACCCACGGGAGGGTGTCCAGGCTGAGTCCAAGGGAAAAAAACTAATTTGCAATGCACACATAAACACGTTACATTTAATCACGACAACTCGCACGGAAGGGGGGGGTTGGAGCCCTGGAAGGCCCAGAGGGGAAAAACAAGCGGTGGTGAAGGCGTGGGATGGGGGAGGGGAGGTGTGTGCGTGTGTCCCCAATTATCTTGGGTGTGATGGTTGTAATGTTTTTGTAGACTGAGGCCGATCTGAAAAAGTTTGACTCAAGGTGTCGTTGAGAAGGGAGGGAGGTCAAAAGCGTCCATCATTGATGTGTCCTCGGGGTGTTTTTCAGTACAGCCTGCTCCTAGCGTCAAGGCCATTTGAGGGAGTCAAATCGTAGATTAGGATGTTTGTTTTTTGCCTACAGACAAAACAACGGCTTGTATGTTCTTAGTCAATGCCGGCTCGCTCAAATTCAATTCAATCTTCCTTTTCACCAAACTTCTCCATGATGTGATCCATCTTGCGATTTAGTTCAGAAATCACCACAGTCTGTGTTCCCGCAGCCCTGCCCAAACCTTCCATTGCGACGAACAGCCTTTGGGCTCCATGAGTGGCTTTCATCGTCTTATGAATTCGACGATACACCAGAGCAATGTGCCCAGCCCAATCAGAAGGTGCCCCGCAATCACGGTTTCAAATAGGTAGATGTCTTCCACGTCCTCCATGGAAAGGACTGAGAGGCACATGATTCTCCATTTATCCCAGGAGTCTCTCACGTACCCCGCAGCAATGGTTCCATCAGGGCAGCCAGGCTCCACCGAACCTCTTTTCCTCGTCGAAAAGACTTCGTCAATTGCATCGAGAGTCCAGCTGATTATATCCATGTCTGATGTTTAGATTTGAGGACAGCTCAAAGAAAGAGGCTTCAAAATGTTCAGACAAGACAAAAACAAAGAGAGCAAGCTGGGAAAGGAGGGAGCGGAGAAAAATACGAACGCCCTCACCATAGGCAAGACAGAAATCATTACATCCCTGAACTGTAATTACATTTTTTATGGTAACTTGAATTGAAAGCTTTTTGATGGCTAAATCTGCAGGGAGGGTACAAAAAAAAGTGTGGCTATGAATCTATCGGGGCACAGGAAGTTGTCTCACAAATCAGTCCACTCAAGATTTACCAGCAGGAAGATGCTTTGACGAGACATGATGTGTGCAGAAGTTAACAAAGTGCAACGTTTACTCATGACGACGTTCAGCACAATGATTAGAAAATGTGAATTAGCTTCAGTACTAGGGATCTGCCAATCAATCGGCCGATTTTCGTCTAAAAAAATGATGTGACTGCCATTTCTGATGTCATCCTTTTAATGTCGATCACTATCGCCGATCCCCAGTGGTTGACATTGTACAAAACCCAAAAACCAGTGAAGTTGGCACATTGTGTAATTCATAAATAAAAACAGAATACAATGATTTGCAAATCCTTTTCAACTTATATCTAATTGAATAGACTGCAAAGACAAGATATTTAATGTTCGAACTGAGAAAACTTATTTTTATTTGCAAATAATCATAAACTTAGAATTTAATGGCAATTTGCAATTTGTTCATTTAATAATGGAGACTATAAAGAAGAATGCTGTTGGTGGAAAGCGGTGGATTGCAGCTGTCTTTAGCACCGAGACACAGTCGGTGTTTCTTTGTTTGTTGTGAAGCAGAGCGGTCAAGCGAACATGTTTTCCCTACGTCAACCAGCATGTTTTTGGATGGGGAAATTGTGATATATATCTTACCGGAGACATCAATGGATTATTCGTCGACCTGCAGCAGCTGTCATGTCAAAAAAGGCAGCTGTGAGCTTTGCTCCTCGGCTTCTCTCTGAGACACTGCGTGTCATCCGACCTCGAGGTGTCTTTACAATCTTTAAAATCTAACTAAAACACTATTAAAACAATAGGCAGATAAGGGATCTTCCAGAATTATCCAAATAAATGTGTCTAAAAACATCTGAATCGCTCACAGTGCAATCGCCTTTTTTTTTTAAACTTTATTTTATTTGTTTTTTTCTAGTCCTTCGCTATCAATATCCTCAGCCACGAATCTTTCATCCTCGCTCAAATTAATGGGGAAATTGTCTTTTTCTCGGTACGAATAGCTGTTTTTGTTGGAGGCTCCCATTATAAACAATGTGAGGATGTGAGGAGCCCTCACACCGGTGACGTCATCGTCTGCGACTTCCGGTACAGGCAAGGCTTTTCTATTAGCGACCAAAAGTTGCAAACTTTATCGTCGATGTTCTCTACTAAATCCTTTCAGCAAAAATATGGCAATATCGCGAAATGATCAAGTATGACACATAAAATGGACCTGCTATCCCCGTTTAAATAAGAAAATCTCATTTCAGTAGGCCTTTAATACAAGTGAATACATGTATCGGCCGATCTCACTCATGGAATGGGCAGAATAAAACTATGACGGGAACGTCACTATTTAGTCCACATATTTTCAGAACTACAGCACAGTAATGTATGAGCCACATTTTCCCATCAGGAAGACAATCAAGTGTGTGTTGAAACTATAAGCGCCGTTTGCATTTTAGTGAAGGTGCACGCAGCACACAGAGCTGCTGACCACTTAATTACACGACAAGACAAAACACGCTTGTGCAGCGGGTACAGTGGGGTCCTTCAGTAGAGGATGCTGCATGGATTTACAGAAAGCCTCTTTGTTAAGGGCTGTCTTTGTCTTCTGAATGTCTTTCTATCGCTTTAAGGACCAACGAAACGCTTTGAACATTGTAGGGTTAAGAATTAGTTTCAGACATTGTGTAAACATTGAGTAGAGGTGTTTTAAAATGATTTAGTGTTAGATTGTGTTCCAGCTCTTTAAAGGGACTAACATGATATATTTTGCCTGTTCTTTGTGTTCATTCATTCACATTCATTGTGTTCCGTTAAAAGGCTGATTCATGTCAGGGATTTTCTCTCATGCCTGCGATGCATCCTCCTGATAGGCTGGCCATTGTTACAGAGGCAATAACAGTACATGTAAAATTGTCAGTAAGCATATCCTATTATTTTCTTAATATAAGTCCGAAACCATCTTATGTAAATACAATTTAAAATTATCTTAAAGCTGGAAAAGCCTTTATTTACCACAGTCATTGTTTTCTTTATATTCAAAGTAGGAATTGTAACTGTGGTGTTTTGGCGGTGCTTTGAAGAACTGCTGAACAGAGTAGGATGCCACAATGCCCGCCAGAATTCATAAATGAAAATAGTAGATTTTATTTGTTACACATTTTTCATTAAAATCAATCTTAAAAGTGCTACAGCACAAACAATTATTTAAAACTCTGATTTAGGGATATTCTTTATGACCTTAAAGGCCTACTGAAATTAGATTTTCTTATTTAAACGGGGATAGCAGGTCCATTGTATGTGTCATACTTGATCATTTCGCGATATTGCCATATTTTTTCTGAAAGGATTTAGTAGAGAACATCGACGATAAAGTTCGCAACTTTTGGTCGCTAATAAAAAAGCCTTGCCTTTACCGGAAGTAGCAGGCGATGTGCGCGTGACGTCACGGGTTGTAGGGCTCCTCAGATCCTCACATTGTTTACAATCATAGCCAGCAGCAGCTAGAGCTATTTGGACCAAGAAAGCGACAATTTCCCCATTAATTTGAGCGAGGATGAAAGATTCTTGGATGAGGAAAGTTAGAGTGAAGGACTAGAAAAAAAAAAAAGCGAGGGCAGTGGGAGCGATTCAGATATTAGACACATTTACTAGGATAATTTTGGAAAACCCCTTATCTTCTTATTGTTACTAGTGTTTTAGTGAGATTATATGGTACCTGAAAGTGGGAGGGGTGTGGCCACGGGTGTGGTGACCGCCAGTGTCTCTGAGGGAAGCCACGTTTCTCGACGAGGCGAAGCAAAGGCAGCCGTTGGGGCCAGGCTGAGCTTTTTTTCCCCCTCCTCCGCGGTGGAAGCATCCCACGTTCAGGAGAGGCCGGTCAGAGGAGGGAAGAGTCCACAGCTGCCTCTTTGACAGGTGTACGAGAAACGACACAAGCTATCCGCTCATGTCTACGTAAGAGTCGACTTATTACCACAATTTTCTCACCAAAACCTGCCGTTTGACATGTGGTAGGGAACCATGTTCGCTTGACCGCTCTGTTCCATATTAAAGCTTCTTTAGGGAATGTAAACAAAGAAACACCGGCTGTGTTTGTGTTGCTACAGACGGCCGCAATACACCGCTTTCCACCAACAGCATTTTTCTTTATAGTCTCCATTATTAATTGAACAAATTGCAAAAGATTCAGCAACACAGATGTCCAGAATACTGTGTAATTATGCGATTCAAGCGAATTTTAGCTGTGATCGGTGCTGGAAGAAAATGCCCGCTACCATCCGTGACCTCACGCGGACGCGTCATCATTCTGCGACGTTTTCAACAGGATACTTTGCGGGAAATTTAAAATTGCAATTTAGTAAGCTAAAGCGGCCGTATTGACATGTGTTGCAATGTTAATATTTCATCATTGATATATAAACTATCAGACTGCGTGGTCGGTACTAGTGGGTTTCAGTAGGCCTTTAAATTGGAGACAATTAGGCTGACATTGAAGGTTTTCTGTGTAGTTTCAGTAAAGTATGGGGTTGTTTCCTAAAATATGTAAAACAGACTGATATCAAATTTAACCCCGAATGAAAAGTAATTGAAAGGTAGATAATTGATGAGCCTTTTGTCTGCTTTTGTGTATTGCTGCACAGTGTTGGGGACATTCAAGAGTGCTGTCCTTATTTGACTGTTTTATTTTATTTCATATAACGTATATAATGTTTGTGGGTTACTTGTATGGGAGAAAAAAGTAACATTTGACATGTTTGATTTGGATTTCTGGCCTGTATATGTCAAAAATCCAATAAATAACTGTTTAAAAAACAATAAAAGCTTGACCATTAAAAAAGTTCAAATACTAAGACTAATACACTATCAGTGAATCATAAAAACCAAAACATGCAAAAATAGTGTCTTTTCTAACAGTTTCTTTTCTTTAGTTATTTAAAAAAAAAAACTTAGAGTTCCATGTGTACTTTTTGAGCACTTTCAATAATACTAGGACAATAATGATAACCCAGATATGAAATGTCTGCTTGTTAAATTCCTACTCAGAAAAATCTGTTTAAAAAAATTAACGCATAAAAAAAACTATCATTAATCGATTAAAACATATATTATTAATCAATTTAGCATCGGTTAAATATGAATCACAATTTGGGTGTTGATAGCATTTTTACTAAATTGTAGTAGTGAAAATGTTTTATGCCAAGTCTCTACAAAAAACGCAATAGCACACTTTCAAAAAGCTTAGGGTATCTTTTTAAATGTCGAATTTGTGTGAATTGTTGTAAATCAGATGATGTATTAAATTTGTGGTATTGAATGCTACATACAATTTTTTGACGGAATAAAGAGGCTGGTGCACAAAAACTAAACAAAATTTGGGTTTTGCCCTCACAGTATACTTGCCAAACTTAAGACCTCCGATTTCGGGATGTGGGGGGTGTGGTCGTGGGTGGAGCGGAGGTGTGGTTGGGGCGGGCCGTGGTTAAGAGGGGAGGAGTATATTTTCATCTACAATTCACCAACTCGAGTATTTCATATATATATATATATACATATATATATATATATATATATATACATATATATATATATATGAAATACTTGACTTTCAGTGAATTCTAGCTATATATATTTATTATATTACGTATATAAATAAAATAAATAGTTGAATTTCAGACGGCACCTATCAAATACACAGTAATAAAAAACACAGTTGTTCTACTAACTGTACTGTACTTGCTGGTTACTAAAAAAAACAAAAACAACACCACTTACCTTTCACTATTTGAGTAACCTTTTTTCTGCCATTTGCGTACTGGTGAGAGTCACTTGCCGTCAGGTGCGCAACACCACATAAATCGTTGGCCAATCAAAAAGCAATCCCATAACGCTATAGCCAACATTCACCAGGAGATGTCGACAGACAACATAGAATCACTTTATTAAAGACTGCGTCGCCATGGCTGTAACTTCCTCGTTCTTCTGCTTCATCTCCTTGTGTGTGTAGTTTTTTATTAAAATCCGTAGATGTTGTAACGTGATTGGGCAGGCAAGCTGTTTATATAGTGGGAAAGCGGACGTGAAAACAGGCTGTCCCCACTCAGGTCCGCATGAAACTGGAGGGGGCGTGTCCTCCAGCTATGCTGAATTTTTGGAGATTTCCGTGAGAAAATTTCTTCCGGGAGGTTTTCGGGAGAGGCGCTGATTTCGGGAGTCTCCCGGAAAATCCGTGAGGGTTGGCAAGTATGCCTCACAGCCTTCCTTTAACCCAGGAGTAGGGAACCTATGGCTCTAGAGCCAGATGTGGCTCTTTTGATGACTGCATCTGGCTCGCAGATAAATCTTTGCTGATATTGCTTAACACAATAAATTAAGAATCATTTTGCTGGTAATCACAGTGTTAAAAATAATGTTCCAAATATAAAACATTTTCCTGCATTTTAATCCATCTATCCATTTTCTACCGCACCAGTTCAAGAAGTCGCATTATTGGTAGGAAGTATTTGATTTATTATTGGTTAGCTTCAGAATAAAAATGTTATTAAAAATAATAAGAGACTTATTGTACTCTAAAAATGTTGTTATTAATTAAAAATGCATGAATTTAGTTGTATTCAGTGTTAAAAAATATTATATGGCTCTCACAGAAATACATTTTGAAATATTTGGCTTTCATGGCTCTCTCAGCCAAAAAGGTTCCCGACCCCTGCTTTAACCAGAAACTTACTCCTTGAGTTTGTAAAGAAAAATGAATTTTTTTTTAAATAAGAACAAGAAAAAAAAAGTATCTTGTAGTTTAGTATTGTTTTAGAGACTGATACTTTAACAGGTATCAATAGTATCGACATCTGGATCGATCAGCTGCTTTACTTTGAAGCATTAGCGGTTAGCTTTTTGTGCCATCCTGCTCGGGTTGTGTGTGTGTGTAGCATCCTTAGCCATTCCTTTTCCTCTAGTCCTCCAGTGATTATGTAACTTGGAAGAATAGGTTTATTTTTCCACAAATGTTTTAAGGATTAGTATCTTAGAAGTGGCTTCGCACTGTGGATAGATAATGCGCTCGTCCTAGCTTGCTCTCAAAATGGAGCCGGTGTTCTGGCAAGACGCGCATCCTCCTGGAATTCATGCAACTCCTGCACATGTGTAACAAGGACCATGGACATAAAAAATGGCCTGCCTCATAGATACAAAATGCATTCTCTCATTCATTTTGGAAAACTTTGTCAAAACGTTTAAAAAAACCAATGACAATATGATTCATGGTTTATGCCTAACTCAAAAAGAATTTTAATCATTTCCATCTGTATTCCTGAAAAACCCACATGTTTGTCATACACTCATGTTCAGTAGCCCAGTGGTTCTGAAACTTTTACACCAAGTAACACCTCAGAAAATACTTGGCTCTAGAGCAGGGATAGGGAACCTATGGCTCTAGAGCCAGATGTGGCTCTTTTGATGTCTGCATCTGGCTCTCTGATAAATCTGAGCTGACGTTGCTTAACACGATAAGTAATGAATAATTCCACTTGTAATCACAGTGTTAAAAATAATGTTCAAAATATAAAACATTCTCATGCATTTTTAATCCATCCATCCATTTTCTATCGCACCTGTTCAAGAAGTTGCGTTAATGGTAGGAAGTTATTTATTTATTATTGGTTAGTGTGGGGCTTGCCCTCCTGGGGGTTCTTCAGACCACCAAGCACCGACATGAGAGCCTGTTTCAGGGTTACAATATTGTTTTATTTTTCAATAAGTCTCTCAGTTGCTTTCCAGCAATTGTATTTCCAGCCCCAACCCAGTCTCTCCTCCTGGCTGCTGCTTATAACAGAGCGACAGGTGATTAGATAACAAGGCCCAGGTGGGCCATCTACGCAACTGTCGCTGCAGGCCCGCAGGGCACACCCCCTCCACAGTTAGCTTCAGAATAACAATGTTATTACTAAGAATAAGAGACCTATTATACTCTAGAAATGTTGGTCTTACTTAAAAATGCACGTGTTTAGTTGTGTTCAGTGTTAAAAAAACATTATATGGCTCTTACGGAAATATATTTTAAAATATTTGGCTTTTTGGCTCTCTCAGCCAAAAAGGTTCCCGACCCCTGCTGTTGAACAGTTGAACACTGGCGCCCCACCGGCCACATCCGGCCCGCCAAAGCGTTTCATTTGGCCCATCAACCAAAAAGGCTTGATGAAAACATTAAAACTAGAGTTGATCATGTATGCATCACTCAGTGAAGCAGCAGTGGAGTGAGTAGAAGAAGACGACTCATTCATCCCTGGGGGAAAAAAAATCTAATAAATGGCATAAATCTGACTTTTTAAAAAGCGTTTGAAGCTAAATTTTTTGCGATGTTATACTTAGTACATTTAGCCTAGGGTTGAGGAATTCACATTTGTCGCATAATGTTGGTCTTTACCTCTGTATGTATGATAAGAATATTGCAGATCTTCAAGATGCAACCTTTTAATCAAATTTGAATGATAGGATATTGAGACTGATTTGGTGGTTTTAAAGATTCCTTTTGTATTTATAAATGAGTGTTTGGTGGGTAGATTTTGAAATGTATTGTAGTGTACTATATTTTGTATATGTCATGGTTCGTGGTCCGGATCACGTTCTGTTAGTTTTGGACTCCATTAGTTCCTGTTTTTGTGCACCCTAGTTTGTTTTAGTTACCATGGTGACTTGGGGTGTGGGAAAAAATCGATTCGAATTTGGATCGCGATTCTCACGTTGTGCGATTCAGAATCGATTCTCTCTTTTTTTTTAAATCGATTATTTTTTTTTATTTTTTTTTTTAATCAATCCAACAAAACAATACACAGCAATACCAGAACAATGCAATCCAATTCCAAAACCAAACCTGACCCAGCAACACTCACAACTGCAATAAACAGAGCAATTGAGGAGACACAAACACCACACAGAACAAACCAAAAGTAGTGAAACAAAAATGAATATTATAAACAACAGTATCAATATTAGTTATAATTTCAGCATAGCAGTGATTAAAAATCCCTCATTGACATTATCATTACAGATTTATAAAAATTAAAAAAGAACAATAGTGTCAGAGTGGCTTACACTTCCATCACATCTCATAAGCTTGACAACACACTGTGTCCAATATTTTCCCAAAGATAAAATATGTCATATTTTTGGTTCGTTTAATTGTTAAAACAAATTTATATTATTGCAATCAGTTGATAAAACATTGTCCTTTACAATTATAAAAGCTTTAAAGAAAAAAAATCTACTACTCTGCTAGCATGTCAGCAGACAGGGGTAGATCCTGCTGAAATCCTATGTATTGAATGAATAGAGAATCCTTTTAAATCGGGAAAAAAATCGTTTTTGAATCGAGAATCGCATTGAATCGAAAAAATCGATTTATAATCAAATCGCGACCCCAAGAATCGATATTGAATCGAATTGTGGGACACCCAAAGATTCGCAGCCCAAATGGTTACTTATTATTTCCACCTGTCACTGATTAGTGTTCACCTGCTGCCTGACCACTAATCAGAGGCATTATTTAAGCCTACCTTGGCCGATCAGTCGGTCTGGCGTCATTGTTCGCTTCATGCCTGGTCCACGTAACTCTTGTTTTTTGATGCCACAGCTAGTTAGTTTCCTAGTTCATGATTCCAGTCCTAAGTTTGGTGTTCTTTAGCTTCTCGTGTGAACGGCACGCTTTCCTTTTGCTTGTTTCCTGTTTTTTAGTTTAAGCTATGATTTATGACAATAAATCATACTCCTACCTTCACGCTTTGTCCGGAGTTGTCCGTTCTGCATCTCGAGAGAACGACCCAGCAGTGAGCAGCGACCCCCCTCGTGACAGTATATTATATGATGTATAGCTTAACTCCGGGACCCTGTCCGAAAGCTGTGTGCTTCGAGGTATGACCTTTAAGCAGAACGGACTCTGATACAGTTGTGATCAAAATTATTCAACCCCCACACAATTTAGGTGTTTTAGCAAGTTGGACATTTATTCTGTATTTTGTTTATAGTCATATCAAATAAAGATGCATTAGACAAATGCAACTTGAATTACAACATTATATTTTGTAACATACCAAACAGTGTCATTTCTCTTAATATCTCACTGACAAAATTATTCAACCCTTGAAGATCATAACTATTAAGAACAGAATTTGAATAAGGTCCTTTCAATCAGGTGTTGAAAACACCTGTAGATGTGATTAGAACCATAACGAGCAACAATTAAACTGATTGAAAAAGACTGTGACACTCAGCTTCTAGTAGATGGTCAATGGTGTATTTGCAACATGGTGAAGTCCAGGGAGTGGTCAAAGAAGTCAAGAGAGGAGGTAATTTCTCTTCATAAGAAAGCATATGGATATAAGACAATAGCAAAGACGTTACACATTCCAAGAGACACAGTTGGGAGCATAATTCTCAAGTTTAAAGCTAAAGGCACAGTGGAAACACTACCTGGGCGTGATAGAAAGACGATGCTGTGAAACGTACAGTGGTGAAAAACCCCCGGGTAACAGCTGAGGAACTACAACAGGACATTGCAGAGGGGGGAACGCAGGTTTCGTCCCAGACAATAAGGCGCGCACTACGAGATGAAGGCCTCCATGCCAAAACTCCCAGGCGCACCCCACTTTTGACTACCAGGCAAAAGGAAAATAGACTCCAGTATGCCAAAACCATCTGGACAAACCCCAAAGGTTTTGGGAAACTGTTCTATAGAGTGATGAGACAAAACTGGAACTCTTTGGGGCTACGAATCAACATTATGTCTGGAGGAGAAAAAATGAAGCTTACAAAGAGAAGAACACCTTTCCTACTGTTAAGCATGGTGGGGGGTCAATCATGCTCTGGGGATGTTTCTCTGTACCGGGAACCGGGAATCTCCAGCGCGTTCAAGGCATTATGAATTCTATTTCCTACCAGGATATATTAGCTGCAAGTGTCATGAAGTCAGTGACCAAGCTGAGGCTTGGGAGACGTTGAACCTTCCAACAGGACAACGATCCCAAGCATACCTCCAAATCAATATCAGAGTGGTTGCAGAAGAAGGGCTGGAAGACTCTGGAGTGGCCTTCACAGTCGCCAGACCTAAATCCTATAGAAAACCTGTGGTGGGACTTGAAGAAGGCAGTTGCAGCACGCAAGCCCAAGAATATGAATGAACTGGAGGCCTTTGCCCAAGAGGAATGGGCTAAAATACCTGTAGATCGTTGCAAGAGGCTTGTGTCCGGTTATGTATCACGTTTGAAGGATGTAATTACAGCCAGAGGGTGTTCTACTAAGTACTAAAGATGCATGTAACTAGGGGGTTGAATCATTGTGTCAATGAGATATTAAGAAAACTGTCCTTTTTTGGTATTTTGTAAAATACAGTGTTACAATTGGGCTTCACGGTGGCAGAGGGGTTAGCGCGTCTGCCTCACAATACGAAGGTCCTGCAGTCCTGGGTTCAAATCCAGGCTCGGGATCTTTCTGTGTGGAGTTTGCATGTTCTCCCCGTGAATGCGTGGGTTCCCTCCGGGTACTCCGGCTTCCTCCCACCTCCAAAGACATGCACCTGGGGATAGGTTGATTGGCAACACTAAATTGGCCCTAGTGTGTGAATGTGAGTGTGAATGTTGTCTGTCTATCTGTGTTGGCCCTGCGATGAGGTGGCGACTTGTCCAGGGTGTACCCCGCCTTCCGCCCGATTGTAGCTGAGATAGGCGCCGGCGCCCCCCGCGACCCCGAACGGGAATAAGCGGCAGAACATGGATGGATGGACAGTGTTACAATTTAAGTTGCATTTGTCTATTTGACACATCTTTATTTAATATGACTATAAACAAAATACGGAATAAATGTCCAACTTGCTAAAACACCAACATTGTGTGGGGGTTGAATCATTTTGATCACAACTGCATTAATAAAAGAAACAATAATAAAATACAAAATCATGTCTGTCTGTAAATAAATAAATAAAACAACGACTGGACAACAAAGTATGAATGTTCTACTTGAGCAAGTGTTCGAGTCATTGTTTTCTGGCGGACCTTTTAGGCCAGGGGTCTCAAATTGAATTTACCTGGGGGCCACTGGATGCAGAGTCTGGGTGAAGCTGGGCCGCAAGAAAAGATTTCTTAAAAAAATGTTGCATACTCCTCAGCATGTCTAGTTGTAATTGTATTCCTTGGGCACCGCAACTTTCTCTGTGCAAATAAGACACATTGGGGTGCCCCTGTGCTTAAAAAAGAAATACTGCATCTCCCACTTTTCTGGAATTGTCTTTGCACATCATTAACCTTTCTCTTCACTGAAGGCTTTGAAAAAGACATGTTTGAGGTTGTGGAATAAATTGTTATTTAGCAGACGTACGGAGAATAATGTTATTTCCGCAATGTGTGTCGTTCCGCTTTTCCTTCCTACAGCAACACGGCGGTCAGCGGATAATAGCCGGGAAAGTACAGGGATAGCGAGCGCAAAAAAGTGACAGCTCCCGGAGTGTTATCTGGTGTCATATAGAAATATATGTAGTGTTCATCGTGTGAGGCAATGCAAATTAAACAATAAAAAAAAAATAATAATAACTGTTTGAATTGGTCCAGGTTATCGGGGACTGTTATTACTGACGGACAGGTGTCGCGGTGTGACTGCAGCCAGGCACGTAAGAAAACCCTCGTCTCTATGGCAACGTCTCGATCGCTTTCACTCATTTGCCGCTTTTCCACTAACGCAGCGGTAGGCAACCCGGAAAGATTGTGTTGAAAGAGCCATAACACAATGCTGTCAAGGGCCATTCATATAAAACCTGCGGGTCGCACTAACATTGAACTTTCATATTATGGTGGGGGCCGCAAAACAACGTTAATTACGGACCGTGGGCCGCGTGTCTGAGACCCCTGTTTTAGAAAACGGACACATTGATCCAGACAAGCAACAACAGTAGAAATTCCAGCATGAAAGCTTCATCACGAAACTTGATAAAACATTTGTAAATAGATATAATTTGTGTATAGAGATATTTAGTTTGTTTTGTAATAAAATTGCTCACTTCTTGATGTATTTTGTATTTGTGGTTGTGTTGTTTTTTTGTCTGAGATTAATGATCAAACCTTGTTTAATACATGTGCAGCAAAATTTGCGCTAATAGTAATTAGTCACATACAATGTTTGGTGTGTGAATGTTGTGTAATTTCTACATGTGTAAATATTTGTAGTTAATTGTGTGAATATGCCAACATTAAACTTTCTATTTTATTTATGTAACATACACAATGGACAGTATACTTTTGTTATTTTTATTTTATGTTTATATTTTCAGTCTTACAAACCTAAATGAAAGAATAAGCGTAAACAATTAAACTAAGGAAGAAAAAAATTCAAAAGAGGGAAAATCAATCCTCAACAAACATATCATAGTACCAATTTTTATTATTTTTCAGTGTGGCTGTCTTTAAATTAAAGTGGAGTCGTTTTGTCGTTGATGACACATTGTGGCTACAAAAATTCATTAAATTAAGCCCAAAATAAATGATGCGGACACATTTGTTCCTGGATACTTTTTCATAAGCTTCTGCCTTGGAGGCATGGTATGTGTAAGTAATATACACCTATAATTATTTGATACTTGTTTAAAGGCTTACTGAAATGAGATTTTCTTATTTAAACGGGGATAGCAGGTCCATTCTATGTGTCATACTTGATCATTTCGCGATATTGCCAAATTTTTGCTGAAAGGTGTAGTAGAGGACATCAACGATAAAGTTCGCAACTTTTGGTGCTGATATAAAAGCCTCGCCTGTACCGGAAATCGCAGACGATGACGTCACATGGGTGAGGGCTCTTCACGTCCTCACATTGTTTATAATGGGAGCCTCCGACAAAAAGAGCTATTCGGACTGAGAAAACGACGGCTCCGGGCGGCGGCAGTGTGAGCGTTTCAGATGTAATTGGACACATTTACTAGGATAATTCTGGAAGATCCCTTATCTGCTTATTGTTTTAATACTGTTTTAGTGAGATTATAAAGACATACCTCGAGGTCGGATGGCTGCGGTGAACACGCCAGTGTCTCAGAGAGAAGCCGAGGAGCTAAGCTCACAGCTACCTTTTAAACAGCTACTGCAGGAGGACGAATAATCCAATGATGTCTCCGGTAGGATATATATCACAATTTTCCCATCCAAAAACATGCTGGTTGACGTAGAGAAACGTGTTTGCTTGACCGCTCTGTGTTAAAAACAAAGAAACACCGGCTGTATCTCGGTGCTAAAGACGGCCGCAATACACTGCTTCCCACCAACAGCATTCTTCTTTATAGTCTCCATTATTAATTGAACAAATTGCAAAAGAATCAGCAACACAGATGTCCAAAATACTGTGTAATTATGCGATTAAAGCAAACGACTTTTAGCCGTGAGTAGTGCTGGGCTAATATTTCCTGACAGTCCGTGACGTCATCATTCCGCGACGTTTTCAACAGGACACTTCGCGGGAAATTTAAAATTGCAATTTAGTAAACTATCAGACCCGTATTGGCATGTGTTGCAATGTTAATATTTCATCATTGATATATAAACTATCAGACTGCGTGGTCGGTAGTAGTGGGTTTCGGTAGGCCTTAAAAAACTTACAAATGTGTTTTTGACTGTAATATTGTTTAATTAAGGACACATAATACATATAAGCTTGTATGATATTTTGCGTTTAAGTGTTGTGTAGCTGCTAGCTCTTAGTAGCCTATATCCTACCTACGTTTTTTTCAAATGACGTCACTAATTATTGGAGGACTTTTAGATGTTAACTAATTTCGGACATTTTAGAAGCAAACCGATATCATCCGATACTTGTTTTGTTTTTTGCTGATATCAGACAGATATCCAATATCAATATTAGACCAGGACACCCCTAGTAACCACATGAATTTGACTAGAAATTACATCTTAATAGGGATTTTGTTCAACAAAGTGACATGGCTGAATGACATATCTGGATTTTTAGCGCTATGTGACAATTAACGTGTTCTTTTCCTACTCTGACTTCCTGATAAGAAAGTGAAGAAGCGTGGGAAGCCTTTCATATTGAGCTGCTCACTCATTTGATTTAGCCCGCCTGCAGGGAGCGCCTGTGCTATAAATACAAAGTGACGACAACAGGTCTTGCATGTGAGCCAGAAAAGACAGAACAGACAAAGCAGGGGGCTTGATTTAGAAAAGTAGAGACAGGAGACACTGAGACGGACCAGTGGGGCAGAAAGAGAAGAAAACAGCGGTCGAGTCATCTCTGCTGCACGTCATTTTTGATGTATGGTGCACTTAAGGAGCATCAGGACTAAAATCACATTAGCGTCCACTTCAAGTCAATCATCTCTTGGTCTTGTCTTGATGCTACAGCCAGAAGGAAACAATTTCTAGTAGAGATGTTTTTTGCCAATATCCGATATTCCGATGTTGTCCTACTCTTAATTACCGATTCCGATATCAACCGATGCCGATATATACAGTCGTGGAATTAACAAATTACTATGCCTAATTTTGTTGTAATGCCCCGCTGGATGAATTAAACAATGTAACAAGGTTTTCCAAAATAAATCAACTCAAGTTCTGAAAAAAATGCCAACATGGCACTGCCATACTTACTATTGAAGTCACAAAGTCCATTGTTTTTTTTTAACATGCCTCAAAACAGCAGCTCGGAATTTGGGACATGCTCTCCATGAGAGAGCAATAGGAGGTTGAGGTGGGCGGGGTTGAGGTGGGTGGAGGGTATGGGGTAGCGGGGGGTGTATAAAGTATCTTCCCGGAAGAGTTAGTCCTGCAAGGAGTTCTGGGTATTGGTTCTGTTGTGTTTATGTTGTGTTACGGTGCGGATGTTCTCCCAAAATTTGTTTGTCATTCTTGTTTGGTGTGGGTTCACAGTGTGGCGCATATTTGTAACATTGTTAAAGTTGTTGTTTATACGGCCACGCTCAGGGTGACCTGTATGGGTGTTGACCAAGTATGAATTGCATTCACTTGTGTGTGTGAAAAGCCGTAGATATAATGTGATTGGGCCGGCATGCAAAGGTAGTCAGTGCCTTTAAGGTTTATTGGCGGTCTGTACTTCTCCCTACGTCCATGTACCACTTCATACTGCGGAGTTTTAAAAAGTCATACAATTTACTTTTTGAAACCGATCCCGATAATTTCTGATATTACATTTTAAAGCATTTACCGGCTGATAGTATCGGCAGTCTGATATTATCAGACATCTCTAATTTCCAGTGCAACACATATTATGTACTGGAGTTAAATATGTCTTAATCAGTTGCAACATGTTTGGTAAAGACATGGGATTAAATATAACTAAAACTATTCATAGAGATGGCTGGCTTGACAAATAAAACACAAAAATGCCCTAGTAGTAGTGATGTACAGTCGTGGTCAAAAGTTTACATACACTTGAAAAGAACATAATGTCATGGCTGTTTTGAGTTTCCAATAATTTCTACAACTCTTATTTTTTGAGATATAGAGTGTTTGGACCACATACATGTTGGTCACAAAAAACATTAATGAAGTTTGGTTCTTTTATGAATTTATTATGGGTCTACTGAAAATGTGACCAAATCTGCTGGGTCAAAAGTACAGAGCACATAACTTTCCTTCAGAAGGTCTTATCTTTGTCCATGTGGTGTCAGATTAAACAAAAATTGAGCTGTTTGGGCACACTACCCGGCGATATGTTTGGAGGAGAAAGGGTGACGCCTTTAAACCCAGGAAAACCATCATACCGTCAAGCGTGGTGGTGGTATCATGACGCTCTGGGCCTGTTTTGCTGCCAATGGAACTGGTACTTTACACACGGTAAATGGGACAATGAAAAAGGAGGATTACCTCCAAATTCTTCAGGACAACTGGAGGTTGACAATGACCCCAAACACACGTCAAAAGTGGTAAAGGTATGGTTAACTCAGGCAAGAATTAATGTTTTTGAAACACCTTCCCACAGTCATTGAGTGGACAATGCTGAAGAAACAAGTCTATGTCAGAAAACCAACACATTTGGCTGAATTGCACCAATTTTGTCAAGAGGAGTGGTCAAAAATTCAACCAGAAGATTGTGGATGGCTATCAAAAGCGCCTTATAGCAGTGAAACTTGCCAAGGGACATGTAACCAAATATTAACATTGCTGTATGTATGTATACTTTTGACCCAGGAGATTTGGTCACATTTTCAGTAGACCCATGATAAATTCATAAAAGAACCAAACTTCATGAATGTTTTTGTGACCAACAAGTCTGTCCTCCAGTCACTCTATCAAAATAAAAGTTGTAGAAATTATTGGAAAATTTAAGACAGCCATGACAGTATGTCCTTTACAAGTGTATGTAAACTTTTGACCACGACTGTATATCGTTAGATTTTATCGATACGATACCCTTATCGATATTTGTTATCTACACCAGTATTTAGTTATCAATACTGTAAAAAACTGTTGTAAAATAAAGATGTGGAAAATGTGAATTTATAATTATTGGTGGTATTAGCACAGGTTGAACACCTCCACAACATGATGTACCATCTCACAGCAGAGAAGACTTTTATCAACGTCTACTTTTTAATTCTTTAACAAGTCAACTATGTTTGCTAATGCAGTTGTTATGTCATCATCTTGTAAAGAGCCCAAAGATCCGTTACTGTGGTTCTATTCATTAAAATTACTCTCAGCTAGAACTATCATTTATGCATTCATGTACAGAACACAGACCTTTTTAATTACCTATTATACCAAATATATCAAATCCATACAATCAATTAGCATGTTGTGGGGGTGTGCCTTTTGTAAACAAAATAAAGAGTTGTGCATTTGTATTGCACACGGCTGCAGACCTATGTATGTGTCTGTTGTGTGAACAATAAAAATAGAAAGACTCTATGATCGAGTGTAATGCTCAATCCTTTAGTTGTCGAGTCAAGAAACAGAACTAACTTAAGGGACTTTTGTGTGGTGTTGCTTCCTATTTGTAATTACAAGCTGATTTTTTATGTGTATGCAGTGGCCGCTGAACTTTATGTGACAGTGTTTCATAATTACGACAGTCAGCTGGGTAAAAAAAATACTAATAGGAGTACCGTTAGTCCAGAGTCTTCGCGGTCCAGGAGGATCGACCCAATTAGGAACCGTTAGTAAAAAATACAGATACTCTGTATACATCACTATATAAGTGATATCGCGTCATACCGATCACTTGTGTTAACTGTACATTTTTCAATTTAATTATGCTGAGCGTGGATGTGTCCCCAGTACTGGTATTTTTTTTGGCACCATTTCCTTTTTCTTTTTCACTTTTTTTGGGAAAATGTATTCAATCCAACAAAATACACAGCAATGCCATAACAATGCAATCCAATCCCGACCCAGCAACACTAAACAGAGCAATTGAGAGGAGACACAAACACGACACAGAACAATCCAAAAGTAGTGTAACAAAATAGATTATCAACAACAGTATCAATACCAGTAACAATTTCAACATAGCAGTGAGTAAAAATCCCTCATTGACATTATCATTAGACATTTATAAAAAATTAAAAAATAAAATATAAATGAACAATAGTGTCACAGTGGCTTACACTTGCATCGCATCTCATAAGCTTGACAACACACTGTGTCCAATATTTTCACAAAGATAAAAATCAGTTGATAGTTAAAACAATATTAAATAATGGATCCCATATTCCAATATATGATTCGTTATTATCAAAACCTATTTTTTTCTACTGATCTCATCTCCATAGCTTGTGTAAACCGGTCTAAATGTGTTGGACTATCAACAGCTATCCAATTATTTAATATTACCCTTTTTGTTATGATGCATATTGAAAGAAATGCACCATTTCCTGATTGGGTCGGTCCAGGCGGACCCTTAAGGTTTTGGACAAACGATACGGATGTCATTATTTTTATTTTATCCCACTGACCATCGTAATTATAACACGCTGTCACATTTCAAATCAACTGCCACTGCGATGCGTAGAAAATTAGTTTGGAATAATAACAAATAAAGAAGCAACACCACACAAACGTTTGTAACACAACAATAGTTCCTCCTCAAAAGTCACACACGCTAATAAAAGGTATTGTCAGTTTAAAGAGAACCTTCTTTACTCGCTGCAGCACTTCAGCGATCCAGTAATCCACTGGCCAGTTCTAATCCACTCAAAGAAGGGAAAACTTTAAGGAAAAATAAAAATCACTAAAATTGCTTTGAAGCAATAACATGTGGTAAAAATACTTGATTGTGATACTTTTTTAATGATAGGTTTTTAATGATAGCTTATGTTCTGCAATTGAGGGGATTATTGATGATTTAGGGGAGCGTCTTCAAACTGAATGCTGCTAGCTGGTCATCCAGGAGACTTAAAAATAAATACAGTGTCAGCCAGAGGGCATCAACATTTAAATTTGGCATTGAAAGACATTACTGTGTAATGGCAATCCTATACTTTCATAAAAATCAGCAGATACTGATCAGTACATCCCCACTAAAGTATTTTTTATGTCTGTTGCCAGTGGGTTTAAAGAACACATATCAAGTGTTGTGATTGCTTTGTTGAACTAAAAAAAAAAAAAAAATCAGTGCAGTAAAAAGCTGTTATGCTTACGGCGCCATGATTTATATTTTAAATAATGTCACACACACAATGACTGTTCAACTTTTAGGCTTTTTGTTGAGTTTTGAGGCAAACTGAGGTGTGTATTAGTATTTAAAGACAGTATATATATATATATATATATATATAGTATTTAAGGTGAGTGTTACTATAAGTAAATCATCATTCTTATTAAATGTTTGTCGTGGTGGCAATAAAGACATATTTCATATGTGAGCATGTATCTAAAAGACTTTACTGTTTTTCTACATGCCTCACACTCATATCATGTACACACTACAGAACATCAATATTTTAGTGAGGTCTTCACTGTTGAAAGATAGGGCGGTGATAAGATGTTTTCTTCAGCCTACGCACGCACGCAACACACACACATACACCTTTCCCTCCCCTATTTAAACAGGAAGGTAGAAAAAAGCAAAACAGGAAACAGTCAATCTATCTCTTAAAGGATGTATATTGTGTATTGTATGGGTGGAAATGACCTGAGGTACAGTAATGGGAAAGTGGGTGTGGTATGTTGGAAATATGACCTCCAGTACACCACTTAGTCATGGGTTATGCTTACAAATGACATGAAATAACACAGTATGAGTCATAACAGGAAATCATTTCTATCAAACCAAATTCTAACCATCAATTTAGTTCCACTAGGCCAGTGGTTCACAAATGGGGGTACGCGTACCCCTGGGGGTACTTGAAGGTATGCCAAGGGGTACAAGAGATTTTTCAGAAATATTGTAAAAATAGCAACAATTCAAAAATCCTTTATAAATATGTTTATTGAATAATACTTCAACAAAATATGAATGTAAGTTCATAAACTAAGAAAAAAAAGACAACCCTGCAATATTCAGTGATGACAGCTAGATTTTTTTGTGGACATGTTCCATAAATATTGTTGTTAAAGATTTATTTTTTCGTGAAGAAATGTTTAGAATTAAGTTCATGAATCCAGATGGATCTCTATTACAATCCCCAAAGAGGGCACTTTAAGTTGATGAATACTTCTATGTGTAGAAATCTTTATTTATAATTGAATCACTTGTTTATTTTTCAAAAAGTTTTTACTTATTTTTAATATTTTTTTTCCAAATACTCTAGAATTACCACTACAAATGAGCAATATTTTGCACTGTTATACAATTTAATAAATCAGAAACTAATGACATAGTGCTGTATTTTACTTCTTTATCCCTTATTTCAACTAAAAATGCTTTGCTCTGATTAGGGGGTGCTTGAATTAAAAACATTTTCACAGGGGGTATATCACTGAAAAAAGGTTGAGAACCACTGCCGTATACGATGCAAATTATATAAATCTGCCTGACGATAGAGCTTTGAATACTGTTGTCGCTAGCAGCTAATTTCCCTTCACAGTGCAAAGCTGCTTCCAAGTCCGCAATCCTCGTCTCCATGGCAGCAAATAAACTATGTTCCTTCCACGTATCTTTATTATTTGAAAATGAGGAATAGCTAAACATGCTACACTACATCAGTGGTCCCCAACCACCAGTCCTTGACGCATTTGCTACCGAGCCGCACCACAACTTGAATTAATTTAAACACACCAATAATAATATAACTTATTTGTTATAGTACATTGGACAATGTACATTAATGGACATATTAAATTTTAATGCGGCAGATTATAGCCAAAGGCAAATTTTTCATGCTCACTTTTTTGCTGTTTTCATCTGCCTCAAATAGAATAATACTTCAACAAAATATGAATGTAAGTTCATAAACAGTGAAAAGAAATGCAACAATGCAACATTCAGTGTTGACAGCTAGATTTTTTTGTGGGCATGTTCCATAAATATTGATGTTAAAGATTTATTTTTTTGTGAAGAAATGTTTGGAATTAAAGGCCTACTGAAATTAGATTTTCTTATTTAAAAGGGGATTTTTGAATTGTTGCTATTTTTAAAATATATATTTTTTTTAAATCTCACGTACCCCTTGGCATACCTTCAAGTACCCCCAGGGCTACGCGTACCCCCATTTGAGAACCACTCGTATACGGTGTATTATGCAAACCTAGTTCAATAAAATTGTACCACAACAGCAGTCAGCTGACATGAATGCAACAAAATAATGCCCCACAAAGAAAAGTTTGATTATCTTTAGAAGCGTTTTTTGTTTATTTCAATTTATTTTCTATCATTTCTACAGGAGTTTCACATTTTCCTTAAATGAAGAAGTACCTTCCCCAGGGAATGGACAACATTTTAGGACATTTTTGACACATTGAAACAGAAGCGGACAAGAACTAAGAGGTCGTGAACTTGTGGCCTTGTCAAGGTGTGCGCTGGTCTGTCAACATGCAGAACCTACACCGTAACTCCATGGTGAGGAAACTGTTGGACGAAACACTGACTCGGCACAGCCTCAAAAGCATGCTCTGACCTAGAGTAATTTGCTACAGTATGAGAAGAGATGCATTTCAAATTGATCTTATCTATAATTGTTTTTTTTTATAGACTCATCTACTTCTTATCTATCAGGCTGACTGCCTGAGAGCCTGATAGTCATCTCAGAGTATCACCTAGGTTCCAGCTTTAGGAGAGGCGGTGCATTTTGACAAGACCAGACACAAACAATAGAATAGAATGACTGTAATGTCCCTGTTCCTTGTCAGGTTTGTAAACTTTTATAAATAAATCAAAAAGGACTCTAAAATAATCCACGTAGTTAAGTGAAGTGAATTATATAGCGCTTTTCTCTAGTGACTCAAAGCGCTTTACATAGTGACACCCAATATCTAAGTTACATTCAAACCAGTGTGGGTGGCACTGGGAGCAGGTGGGTAAAGTGTCTTGCCCAAGGACACAACAGCAGTGAATAGGATGGCGGAAGCGGGAATTGAACCTGCAACCCTCAAGTTGCTGGCACGACCACTCTACCAACCGAGCTATGCCGCCCCAAAAGATATGTTAGTAGGATTGGGATTCATATGGCTCCATTTTCCGCGTTTTACCTGACACAAGAAACGTGACGAATTGGGGAGGTGCACTATCCACTTTAGCCAAAAGTGTTAAACAGCTTAAAAAATGTGTTTTGTGGTAATTCCAACTTTGACGACAGCAACAGTTGCTATGTAGAGTGGCGCTTTCCACCATTTTCAGCAGACTGCAATGCAAAATGATTAACCCTCCACCCTCAGAGCGGGGCCACATCATGAATCCCTTTCCTATTATATAATCAGAATATCTGATTTGGGAGAATTTGCGTGTGATTGCTGTAAAGCTGAAACTGAAATAAAATATTATCAGGCAGTGTGTCGGCCAGATTGCGTCAATTAAAGAAAAATGTGAGACTCTATGGCGCATATCAGCAAAATTAGGTAAAAGAAAAAACTAACATCCTAAAGTCAGCATACTAACAGTTAGCATGTGTCAAGTTCCAAGTTATGTGACTCTGAGGTGTACGCCTGCAAAGTCAGCTAAAGAAGCTGGCATGCTAATTCTAACATGCTAACAGTTAAAATGTGTCAAGTACAAAGTTATATCACTCTGAAATATACACTGGTAAAGTTATCCCAAAATAAAACGTGCATGCTAACAGTTAGTATGTATCAAGTACCAAGTTATATCACTGAGGTGTACACCTGTAAAATGAGTAGCAAGTTACATGACTCTGAGGTGTACGCCTGTAAAAATAGCTTAAAAACGTTAGCATGATCATTTTAGCATGCTGGTAAGTGAATACCATAAGTAGGGAGCATTTTGACTTTGGAACTGTTTGAATCGGTCAAGAAATGTGGATGTAGGAACACTTTTAATAGGGAAGTCCTGAGTAAGAGGAATGTTTTGATGGTGGAACAGAAAAAAAGGGTGGACAATAGGAGTGTCAAAAAAAAAAGGTTCCAAAAGCTCCTCTCGGCAGCCGATGTATGACATATATGCCTAAAAAAGCACATTTTTAAAGGAGCCATATGTAATAATTTCATGTCAAGTCATTAAATGGCCCTGATATGTCAAATCATGTTCTTTTCGAAAACCTCTATAACTGATAACAGTAGTTCGGCCGAAATATGTTCATTTCAAAATTAGACTTGCAGCCCCAAAATCTTGTTATTGTTTTCATTTCGATGTCCCCGCCCTCTACTGTTTGACCAATTAGAAAGTCCGTGAATGTGTCACATCCAGGTTGCCAGTTACGCACCGCCATCTTCGTCTAGCTACTGCCACTGGTAAAGTCACTAAACATGTCAGACCTAAGTAAATCTAAAAGGCCTTGACACGATTCTCAACTTATTTGTGACAAAGCCAGAAACAAAACAAGGATTTGCTAATTTCCTCCTTGATAGGTAATAAATGGAAATTGACATTTCGTATGTAGACTATATTGTCCAATACAGTCTATGATCTTGTCTAACAAACCTGGTATGTTCGTACAGCGAATGCTTAGCAAGCCAGGTCAATGACACATCAACATATAGGCTAACGGGAGAAATATATGCCTGTGACCCTGCATGTCGATGTGTCATCGAATTGACAGGGCAAAACAAATGTTCAACAAATAAAACGTATGCGGACATGGGTGGTGTCAGTGCCTACAGTTGTGATCAAAATTATTCAACCCCCACAAAATTTTGGTGTTTTAGCAAGTTGGACATTTATTCCGTATTTTGTCTATAGTCATATCAAATAAAGATGCATTAAATAGACAAATGCAACTTGAATTACAACATTATATTTTGTAACATACCAAATAGTGTCATTTCTCTTAATATCTCATTGACAAAATTATTCAACCCCTTGAAGATCATAACTCTTAAGAACAGAATTTGAATAAGGTCCTTTCAATCAGGTGTTGAAAACACCTGTAGATGTGATTAGAACCATAACGAGCAACAATGGGGCTTCACGGTGGCAGAGGGGTTAGTGCGTCTGCCTCACAATACGAAGGTCCTGCAGTCCTGGGTTCAAATCCAGGCTCGGGATCTTTCTGTGTGGAGTTTGCATGTTCTCCCCGTGAATGCGTGGGTTCCCTCCGGGTACTCCGGCTTCCTCCCACTTCCAAAGACATGCACCTGGGGATAGGTTGATTGGCAACACTAAATTGGCCCTAGTGTGTGAATGTGAGTGTGTATGTTGTCTGTCTATCTGTGTTGGCCCTGCGATGAGGTGGCGACTTGTCCAGGGTGTACCCCGCCTTCCGCCCGATTGTAGCTGAGATAGGCGCCAGCGCCCCCCGCGACCCTGAAAGGGAATAAGCGGTAGAAAATGGATGGATGGATGGACGAGCAACAATTAAACTGATTGAAAAAGACTGTGACACTCAGCTTCTTGTAGATGATCAATGGTGTATTTGCAACATGGTGAAGTCCAGGGAGTGGTCAAAGAAGTCAAGAGAGGAGGTCATTGACAATGTCCTTCATAAGAAAGGATATGGATATAAGAAAATAACAAAGACATTACACATTCCAAGAGACACAGTTGGGAGCATAATTTGCAAGTTTAAAGCTAAAGGCACAGTGGAAACACTACCTGGGCGTGGTAGAAAGAGGATGCTGTGAAACGTACAGTGGTGAAAAACCCCCGGGTAACAGCTGAGGAACTACAACAGGACATTGCAAAGGGGGGAACGCGGGTTTCGTCCCAGAAAATAAGGCGCGCACTACGAGATGTAGACCTCCATGCCAAAACTCCCAGGCGCACCCCACTTCTGACTACCAGGCACAAGTAAAATAGACTCCAGTATGCCAAAAATCATCTGGACAAACCCCAAAGGTTTTGGGAAACTGTTCTATGGAGTGATGAGACAAAACTGGAACTATGAATCAACGTTATGTCTGGAGGAGAAAAAATTAAGCTTACAAAGAGAAGAACACCTTGCCTACTGTTAAGCATGGTGGGGGGTCAATCATGCTCTGGGGCTGTTTCTCTGTAACGGGAACCGGGAATCTCCAGCGCGTTCAAGGCATTATGAATTCTATTTCCTACCAGGATATATTAGCTGCAAGTGTCATGAAGTCAGTGACCAAGCTGAGGCTTGGGACACGCTGGACCTTCCAACAGGACAACGATCCCAAGCATACCTCCAAATCAACATCAGAGTGGTTGCAGAAGAAGGGCTGGAAGACTCTGGAGTGGCCTTCACATTCACCAGACCTAAATCCTATAGAAAACCTGCGGTGGGACTTGAAGAAGGCAGTTGCAGCACGCAAGCCCAAGAATATGAATGAACTGGAGGCATTTGCCCAAGAGGAATGAGCTAAAATACCTGCAGAAGCTTGTGTCCGGTTATATATCACGTTTGAAGGATGTAATTACTGCCAAAGGGTGTTCTACTAAGTACTAAAGATGCATGTAACTAGGGGGTTGAATCATTTTGTCAATGAAATATTAAGAAAAATGTCCTTTTTTGGTATTTTGTAAAATACAGTGTTACAATTTAAGTTGCATTTGTCTATTTGACACATCTTTATTTGATATGACTATAAACAAAATACGGAATAAATGTCCAACTTGCTAAAACACCAACATTGTGTGGGGGTTGAATCATTTTGATCACAAGTGTATTTCGTTCTCAATATGCTGAGGATGTTACATCTCGGGGGGCGCATGGATGTGCTGGTTGCGTTCCTTCCAACTCAGGAGACAAGCAGGAGAAGCATGCAGGTAAGATTACCGGTAAGTTTTTTTTTTTTTATAAATTAAATGCAGGACAAAATACAAAACTGAGGATACTAGCAAGCGTGGAGCTAACAAAACACAAAATGTCACCAAGAGTGAAAAACAAGGAATGCTAGTGTGTACAAAATCACAACAGCGAGGAGAAAAAACATACATCCATCCATCCATTTCCTACCGCTTATTCCCTTTGGGGGTCGCGGGGGACGCTGGCGCCTATCTCAGCTACAATTGGGCAGAAGGCGGTGTACACCCTGGACAAGTCGCCACCTCATCGTAGGGCCAACACAGATAGACAGACAACATTCACACACTAGGGCCAATTTTAGTGTTGCCAATCAACCTATCCCCAGGTGCATGTCTTGGGAAGTGGGAGGAAGCCGGAGTACCCGGAGGGAACCCACGCATTCACGGGGAGGACATGCAAACTCTATACAGAAAGATCCCGAGCCTGGGATTGAACCCAAGACTGCAGGACCTTCGTATTGTGAGGCAGACGCACTAACCCCTCTTCCTCCGTGAACAGGAGAACGTAAATGTTGCCTATAGCAAACATTTACCCAGCAACTACTGCTGGGTGACAGGAAACTATAAAGGGGAGTGATTAACCAAGACACCTGGTGGGAAAACTAATTCCAAAACTAAGAAAGGTGAGGAGAATCAGTGCCCAAGGAAACCAACAGAAAACAGGGAAAGAGGGTGCACTCAAACTACCAAACATAAATCATGCCATGACCCGGGTAACGGATCATGACAGAGGAAATGGGTTCCAACATTACCACGGCTGTCATCATGGCAATGTGAAAGGTACGGAGACAGCCAAATCACATGACAAAAAAATTCCTCATTTGTGTAGCCGAGAGACATACGTTGGTAAAATGTCTCTTCTTTAGTTTTGGGTGTACATTAGGCTACTACTTATTTTTACCAGTACGACCATTGCTAGTGTTTTTCATAGTTTGTTTTAGTCTTTGTTTCCTGATAGTACTGACAATAATCATACAAACCCCATTTCCATATGAGTTGGGGAATTTAGTTAGATGTAAATATAAACGGAATACAATGATTTGCAAATAATTTTTAACCCATATTCATTTGAATATGCTACAAAGACAACATATTTGAAGTTCAAACTGATAAACATGTTTGTTTTTTTTTTGCAAATAATCATTAACTTTAGAATTTGATGGCAGCAACACGTGACAAAGAAGTTGGGAAAGATGGCAATAAATACTGATAAAGTTGAGGAATGCTCATCAAACACTTTTTTGGAACATCCCACATGTGTGCAGGTTAATTGAGAACAGGTGGGTGCCCTGATTGGGTATAAAAACAGCTTTGGACTGTTGAACGACTGAAGCTCTACATAAAACAAGAATGGGAAAGAATTCCACTTTCAAAGATTCAACATTTAGTTTCCTCAGTTCCCAAACGTTTATTGAGCGTTGTTAAAAGAATAGGTGATGTAACACAGTGGTGAACATGCCTTTCCCCAACTACTTTGGCACGTGTTATTGCCATGAAATTCTAAGTTAATTATTATTTGCAAAAGAAAATAAAAAGTTTATGAGTTTGAACATTAAATATCTTGTCTTTGTAGTGCATTCATCTGAATATGGATTGAAAATGATTTGCAAATCATTGTATCCTGTGTATATTTACATCTAACACAATTTCCCAACTCATATGGAAACGGGGTTTGTATGATTGCCATTTGTTGTGATATTGTACGCAGGCATGACATACGTCTTCCTGAAAATAGCCTAATTTTTGTGTAAAATGTGTTGGTTAGAGATTTGTTATTGACAAAGTGCTTGTCTATTCAACTGTTATGATCCCAGCACCTCAACCCCTACCTAGTAAAAGGCAGTGGAGGTTTGAAGTACCTTGGAGTAGCCCAGTCGATCGAGCTGGATTCGGCTGCATATCGGCAACCTAAGTCCAGGAGAGGGGACGATAGAATTTTTACCGTGATTGCAGTACCATTTCTGAACAGATTTTTTAAATATGGCTCCCGTAAAGAATGATTCTTGAATATTACAAGTGGACTAAATCTGAATAAATAAAAATCTGCCATTCCGATGTAAATCCATTTTTTTCAGCACCCCTAATGCTAATGATGCAATAAATGTTATATTGTATATCCTAAACTAGAGTCTTGAAAAAGAAGAGCAGTCTTATTTGTATCAATACAGTTATTCTGTCAGTAAACAGAGAAAAAGGCAGGAATATTGACTGACTGAAAACAATTTTGCATTTGGTATCCGGGGATAAACAACTGAAACCTTATCTTGCATGTTTTTGATGGATACTGATGCAAAGACAGGAAATACTTGACCTCATTTGTCTTTTCCCTCAGGGGACGAGAGAGTTTTGCTGATTCTCGTGCCTGCTGACACCACTCACCACATAGCAGCCACCCAGTCAGCATCGAACATGAGAACTTGCACTGTGCAACGGGATCGCAGAACATTTGATATGGTTCAGCAGTATTAAGGCCCACGGTGCTTTGAAGGACAATGTGAGGGGAAGAAATAAGAGGCCTTGACATAGAAATGTAGATGAAAGCAGTCCGTGCACAGAGGAAAGGATCAGGATCTACATTAGCCCTGTCCCAGGGGACACATTCCTACACTGCTCCATCCCTTCACCCAGCAAGAAAAGCTGAAAAATTCTGCATTGATTTTTCTGAAAAGGCTACACGCTTTTACAACTCAAGGACCAGCCCTGATGCTTTGTTTCTTTGGACAATGAGTGGAAAAATGTCTAAATGTCAACCCCCCCTCCCAAGGCACATCCCACTATTTGAAAAGAACTCCTTAAGAGTAATATAACTCAAGTAAAAATAAAAAACAGCCATCAAAATATTTACTTTAGTAAAATTATGTATTCCACACGCACTTTTACTGTACAAATATACATATACACATGCTGTATATATACAAGCACATATGCGTACATTCACTCATGCATATAATCAAGATTCATCAAACATATATTAAACGTTGTTCCCCTAGGGCAGGGGTCAGGAAACCAAAATGTTGAAAGAGTTATATTGGACCAAAAAAACACAAAAAAAATCTGTCTGGAGCCACAAAAAATTAAAAGCCGTATAGAAGTGTTATAATGAAGGCAACACATGACGTAAGTGTCTATATTAGCTATGTTAGGCTGACACAAATCTTCGTTGACAGAAATGTTGAAATATAATATCTATTCTACCCATTTTTACTACATTGGAAAAAAATAGTAAAACAGAGGCGTCTTAGAGGGTGAGATAATGTTTGGATATTACTGGCTTAGAAAGGCCAAAGGACCAAGTTAAAGAAAATGGCGGGCTGTCTTCTTTGAATGGCTTTATAACAATCTATGCAAGCTGGGTAATGTTTGCTGTAATCTGGAACAACATGGCACACAAACAACTATCAGAAATGCAGCCAATACTACATACAGATAATATGTCAGATAATATGTCACGAAAAAAGCAGATATTAATTACATAGAGGACATAGAAAATTAAATGAGCTCAAATATACATACAAGTGAGGCACAATGATGCCATATGTACATAAAGCTATCCTCAATAGCATGTTAGCATTGATTCACTTGAAGTCATGCACGCCACACAAGTCAATAACATCAACAAAGCTCATATTTGTGCATTCACACACAGCATAAATAGTTTGGTGGACAAAATGAGATGAAGAAAGAGTGGCATAAAACAAGAACATTGCACACGTAAACAAACCCCGGTGAGTTCAGGGACTGCCAAAATTAGTAGGACAAAACGGCATTCACCTAATACTGTCATCAGAAAAGCATGTTTGATATAAATAATGGGATTGCCCTCCTAGAGAAACCCTATAAAAACAAAAATATATTTTTTCCCCATCTTTTTCTATTTTCATACATTTTTTAAAAGCTCCAGGGAGCCACTAAGGAGGCATTAAAGAGCTGCATGCTGCTCTAGAGCCGCAAGTTGCAGACCCTTGCCCTAGATTAAACTGGGTAAAACATGGCACACTGATGAAGCTTAACCTGTTGTATCTATAACAATCTACAAGGTTAATATAGTTTGCGTCTCTTTCTTCCCCTCCATTTATCTGTTCTCTTTTGTAATTCAAGTTTTTATTACATACATTGTATTGTTGCATTTGAAACAATTGTAGATAGATAGATAGATAGATAGATAGATAGATAGATAGATAGATAGATAGATAGATAGATAGATAGATAGATAGATAGATAGATAGATAGATAGATAGATAGATAGATAGATAGATAGATAGATAGATAGATGGATAGTACTTTATTGATTCCTTCAGGAAAATTAAAATTGTATTGTTATTTGTGGTAATTATTAATATTTTTCATTATCAATGGTACCATTTCTGCTGTTATTTGTATTTTGCTCCATTTGTAGTGCAATAATGTTCATTGTCATTTCTGTGTTATTAAGAGTTACTTTACTAACTGCTTATTTGCTATCACTTTTCGTATCATATTTGTACATATCATATTTGCTGATGTTGTTCTGTTGTTGTTGTCGTTGTTGTTGTCTTCTCTGTCTTATCCCCCTCTTGTTCCTGCAATTTCCCCCAATGTCTTCTTTTACTTCTTCTTTCTATCCCCTCCTGCTGCAGTCCGGCTGCACGAAACATTAATATAAATCCACTTAATAAAGTAAAATACAAATAAGATATCCCACACGTCTCTTTTATAAAGTAAATATGAACAAGGCAGTATAGCTCGGTTGGTAGAGTGGCCGGGCCAACAACTTGAGGGTTCTAGGTTTGATCCCCGCTTCTGCCATCCTAGTCACTGCCGTTGTGTCCTTGGGCAAGACACTTTACCCACCTGCTACCAGTCCCACCCACACTGGTTTAAATGTAGCTTAGATATTGGGTTTCACTATGTAAAGCGCATTTAGTCACTAGACAAAAGCGCTATATAAATATAATTCACTTCACAGCAAATATGAGCATTTACATCAACAATGTGATTTGTCTGAGAGGATGGATAGGCCAAAAAAAAAGAAGTAAGTATTATGTGAAAAAACTACTTAAGTAAATAACTGATGAGTAGCTTTGGATTAGTTTACAAGCCATTTTTTTTATTTTACTTGCACTACAGCCGAAGTTTGTGTGTGTGCAATTGTGCATACAACAAAATATTCACATTTTACATTCACTTATGACCTTATAACAGGGCTAATGTTAGTGTAACATTAGTTAAAACATAAAAATAACTTCCACGTGGAAGTGGAATTTTGTAAGCTGAAATATAACAATTTCTCCTGACACAGATGACAGCTGATTTTTTATCATTTCTAAGGTAAACTTTGGTTGTGCTGCCTCATATGAGGTTGTGTTACTTTTTACAGTGTGTAGTATTAGTCTGGTCATCTGACTGCCATCTCTTAAGCAGCCTAGAGAATGCGTCTTTGCAAGCAGCAACCGATATATCTCGTGATTGGAAAGAAACTCAATGTAACGTTTAGGAGTAAAATTGTGTTACTCAAGTAAAGTAAAAAGTATGTTGCATTAAAACTACTCGGACAGATACAATTTATCCAAAATATTCCTTATAGTAAATGGAATGGCATAAATGTTGCGCATTATGACCCACCTCTGGTCATAAGACAAAAAAATTATTAGTCGCGTTAATATTGCTTATATTCTTACATATTGTACCTAGCAAAGACCAAGATTTGTATACACAGACGCTTATTTCAACAAATAGTGTTTGTTTTGTTGGTTAATCACACATTACTACCGTATTTTTCGGACTGTAAGTCACGACTTATGTGTGAAATTATTAACACATGACCGTAAAATATCAAATAATATTATTTAGCTCATTCACGTAAGAGACTAGACGTAATAGATTTCATGGGATTTAGCAATTAGGAGTGACAGATTGTTTGGTAAACGTATAGCATGTTCTATATGTTATAATTATTTGAATGACTCTTACCATAATATGTTACTTAACATACCAGGCACCTTCTCAGTTGGTTATTTATGCATCATATAACGTACACTAATTCAGCCTGTTGTTCACTATTCTTTTTTTTTTGTTAATTGCCTTTCAAATGTCTATTCTTGGTGTTGGGTTTTATCAAATAACTTTCCGCAGAAAATGAGACTAAAACTCCAGTGCGACTTAAATATATTTTTTTCCTTCTTTATTATGCATTTTCAGCAGGTGCGACTTATACTCCGGAGCGACTTATACTCCGGAAAATACGGTAATAGTTTATAACCGAAAGCTTTAAAGCTCCATTTCGTTTTCAGTGGTTGACATTAGGGCTGGGCGATATATTGATATACTTGATATATCGTGGGTTTGTCTCTGTGCGACATAGAAAATGACTATATCGAGATATTCGAGTATATGTTCTTACACAGTTGCTTTTAGCTGAGGGCATTACACTGCATGCGTTTCCCCCTTTCTTGTCTCTCCTTCTCAAAGAGACATAAACAAGCGCACCTTCTTACATACGTCACATACTGTCACGCGTGCAACGCCACACGCCCTACCCGAGCAGAGAGGTAGCGACATGGGTGACATTAGCTGTGGTGCTAGGGGAGTGGTGCGGAGCGGTAATACGAGAGAGAGAAGGTGCCAATCTGGTAACAAATGGAGGAAAAATAATTAATTCCCAAGAAAAATAGCAATGGGTGCATCGTCTGGCGGTGGTTTGGCTTCAAGCGGGAATATGTTGCGGCAAAAATGTTGCTACAAAAATTTGCAGCACTGCTATTTGATTTCCTATCGTGCAGCTCATTTTTATTTGACACTTTTTTAAATATCTTGTGTAACATCATGCACAAAAGTGCACTTTATTTGTTTTAAACTATTGTAATGGCGTTCTGTACAACAAGTACACTTTAATATAGTGTTGTTTTGATATGTCATTTTCGTGACATCATGCACAAAAGTGCACCACTACTAGCTTGGTTTAAAATGTCTCTGACAATCTTGCACTTTCTGAATGTTTGTGCCACTGCTTAATAACTGTTTAATAAATACAGTTTTGGTAAATTGACTTAGTTGTTATTTCCCTCTCTCCATTAAAGTTTAAAATGAGCATATATTAATGCAGTATTAACAAGAATGTTTTAATGTAGACACATAGAATTATCATACTGGTGTGATTATATGCTTCAAGTGTTCATTCAAGGCTAGGGCAAAATATTAAGATATATATTGTGTATCGTGACATGGCCTAAAAATATTGAGATATTAATAAAAGGCCATATCGCCCAGCCGTAGTTGACATCACATCAACTTTAGAGATTCTGTTTCGTTTCCATTAATTCTTACTATCAGTTATTTTCACTATACAAAATAGTACTGGTAATGTCATATTTTACACTGATATATTGTCTTTGCTAACATATGCCAATCAAATTATGATGTAAAACCATAGCAGAATAATACTAACATAATATTATATATTAACTGATTTCAGGCTACTACCAGTGGTGATGGCAGGCCTTGAACTGGATGACTTATTGACGGCATAGAAATATGTGCCTGAATCAGGGCAAGCAATTACTGTAAATGTGACTCACTCTTTGATTGCTGTTTGGGAGATGGCTGACATTTTTAAAGATCTATGCGGCCACGCAGTTCAGTTCATGTCGGCACGCTAAAACCGCCAAGAAGACTGTGGATAAAGAGCACACAAGTACACTAAAATGGGGTACTAGAATGGCTCGAATATAAAGAAGACACATACATTTAGTTGGCTTAACTCGTTTAGTCACAAACACTGGAAAGTTAGAGAGCTTTTTGTTTTTGATCATATCAGAGTATGACATGTCCCAGTGTCTCAGTCTATGGTGTTTTCAACCGAACCAATTATTTTTATACATTAAATTGCCAGTTCACCACAATACAGGGGACAAGTGTTGTAAATTAGCTTTGGCTACAAAAACTAGGATGCATACATTGGATGGCTGTTCCAGATATCTGTGTTTCTGTGTCTGTCCCTATTTCAAATAAACCAGAAAGAAAGAAAGAATACACATAAATCACAAACTACAGTGTGGATTGTTGAGTTGAAAATATGGTAAATGGTCTGTATTTATATAGCGGAGAAGTCTCTTCTTGTCCAAGGACGCGAGGGCTGTGACTAGGATGGCAGAATCTGGAATCCTCAAGTAGCTGGCATAGCCGGTCCAACATCTACACCACCCCACTCCAATACCATGATAGTTTTTACATAGAATAACTGCTTAAATACTTAAAAGGAACCTATGTTGATTTTGATCTACTTTTAAAATACTTGCTTGTGATCTACAAAATACATATTGGATATGTTTTAGTTTAGACTTTATACTCCACGGCCACTTTTATAACCCGTTTTTTGAGTCTGTCTGCAATATGTTTGATTAAGGCGTTCCCAGATTACAAATGAAACCACGCCCTGTCCTCTCCAAAGGTATATCAATTTATCTTTTGAAAATGTGCACTGTTCAAATATGTGTCTGGAAGTCGTCACTGCTATTTTATTTCTGAAAAAACATAGTCTGGTCACAAGACTAGGCACGCCTGCACACTCACCGATCAATTCAAATTCTGCATAAAAGAAGCTGTTTTTATCTGTGTTTATGTCAATGCATGTCACATGTCAGTGTTCTTATGCATTTGCCAAGATTATATGAAAATAATACTTTGCTATCTTTTTTGTGTTTTCTTTTAGCCCCCTCTGGCTGAGAGCTTGACTTAATGTCCATATTAGAACATCCACCTCGCGATGATGTCACAATGTAGCCAGACTGCAAAACCCTGTCAACAATGCCATCCAAAACTGCACACAAGCTCACGCCAAAGTGCATGAACCTTAAGAGTCGGCTCTTTAGTATTGTTTAACACGGGGGTCAGCAACCAGAGGCTCTCGAGCCACATGCGGCTCTTTAGTGCCGCCTTGGAGCATTTTTCAAAGAAGGATTGAAAATGGAAAAATATTTTTTTTGTTTTAGGATGTTTTTTTTAGGACAAACATGGCCATAGTGTGTGAATGTGAATGATGTCTGTCTATCTGTGTTGGCCCTGTGATGAGATGGCGACTTGTCCAGGGTGTACTCCGCCTTCCGCCTGAATGCAGCTGAGATAGGCTCAAGCACCCCCCGTGAACCCAAAAGGGACAAGCAATACAAAATGAATGAATGGATATATGACAAAAACCTTCCAAAGTGTTAGAAAGCCCACTGTTTAGTGTGTGTGTGTGTGTGTGTGTGTGTTTGTGTTTCCCTGATGAGAGTATTTGGTGAACATCGTTTTTTTTCCCTACTAATTTCAGTGGTTCTTAAACCCACCACCATCGTGTGGACTGTGACGCAACAGTTTGTTTACATGTGAAATCTTCCACTCCTTTGTCTTATTTTGTCCACCAAACGTTTTATGCTGTGCGTGACTGCTAATCAGGCATATTTGGTCAGTGCATGACTGCAAGCTAATCAATGCTAACATGCTATTTAGGCTAGCAGTATGTACATATTGCATCATTATGCCTCATTAGTAGGTATATTTGAGATAATTTAAAATCCTTTACTTTTTTCCTCTTTGTATATAACCTATATTTGCATGTCTGGTGGCATATCTGCATGTAATATTGGCTGTATTTCAGATAGTTGTTTGTGTGCCATGTTGTTCCAGACCACAGCAAACATTACCTAGCTTGCCAATGATTGCAATAAATCTATTAAAAGAAGAGAGCCTGGTGTTTCTTTACACTCGGACAAACACATCTATATCCTTTGGCCATTAAAAGCCTGTGATTTCAAGGAGTTATCTCACCTTCTGAGTAGCTTCTAATTTTAATAATGGTTTCTAATGTTGTAAAAATGTGTAGAATATTAAATTTCAACATTTCTGTCAACAAATATTTGCTCCTGCCTGCGACACAGTCATTTTGATAGTAGGCCATTATAGCTAATATAGACACTTATGTTATATGTTGCCTTCATTATAAGACTTATATACGGCTTTTCATTTTGGCGGCTCCAGACAGATTAGTTTTTTCTTATTTTTGGTCCAATATGGCTCTTTTAACGTTTTTGGTTGCCAACCCCTGGTTCAACACGTCTACCCAACTTCCTAACGTTTATGTGCCAAAAAAGACTAACGAACCAAACCATAGGTCCAGTTTAACAGATTTTCACAATGTTTTGACGATGACAAGGTTTTGAAAAGTTGTTGTAGAGAATCGGATAAAGAAATTCGTATATCTGGGAATTGGGTCAGACTATTGTTGATTTTGTGAGACAAGGGAAATTGTAAAAATAGTTGGCTGATGTGATGAGTATTACACACACTTACAAGTAAATCCGTTCAGGAAATTATGTTAAAAATATGTGATTAGTGGGATTATCCTATATGAAATAGCCAGTATTAACATTCCAGACTAGTTACTTTTTAGGGAGTGGGACAATGAACTCCTATTTTCATGCCGGCGTCATGTTAATCAGAAAAATGTCTGGTGTCCCCAGAGCATGGGTGTAAGTATTTTGTTTACAACACAAAGTACTCAAACCTGAATCTGAAAGCAGTTAAGTTCTTAAAACTGCAGTTAATCAACAATCGATCAATAGATCATAATGATTTTTGTTTGCTGCAGTGAGAAAGTCTCATTCTCAATCAGTTTTGAGAATTAAGGGAGACCCCAGCCATAAAATATTCTTGGTATGCCACAATTTGAAGGAAAACCCCAAAATTGCAGCAGAGTGAAGATGGCGTTGCTCACCTTGTACTTGGCAGTCAGCTGCTCGTTGGCTTCCTGCTCCTTCCGGAGATCTCCCATCATCCTCTCCTTCTCCCCAAGAAGCCTGTGCTTTTCCTCAGCCATCAGGGATCTATCGCCTCTGATGGCCTCCTTCTCCCTCTCCAGGCGCTGCTCCTCTTGCTTCACGTAGTCCTCTGCCTCCTTCTCCACCTCCTCTTCACACTCGGCATCTTCATCTCCCTCGCCGTCCACCTGCTCCTTCTTCTGCTGGCTCCTCCACTTCCTGTGGTTGAGCTGGGCCCGAAGCCGAGCAATTTCACTCTGGAACTCTCGGAGGAGTGCGTCTTTGGGGTCCTCGTTGACTCTAGGCTGGTTTTGGATGTTCTTGGCTCGGTTGGCATAGCGGAGGGTGGTGAGGGTTTCGTCATAATGTTGGGAAGAGGGGCCTAGAGTGGCAACCATGACCGTCTTGGCGTTCCCACCTAGTGAGTCCTGCAATAAGCGGGTCAGCTTTGAGTCCCGGTACGGCACATGACCACTACGGCCATCTGCGAGCGCTGATATAACGTTCCCCAACGCAGACAGAGAAAGGTTTATCTTTGCAGCTTCCTTTAAACGTTCCCCTTGGACGCCTGTCTTAGCCTGGCGCTCACTACCAGCCAGATCCACGAGGTTGAGGCGACCAACCCGGATATGCTTTCTCCCATCTGGACCCGGTTGGCCACACTCCACCGTGATTAGGAACAGGGCGTGAGACCTGGACGAATGTTCATTCATGTCTGTGGCCCCGACGGCTCTCGCTTGGTTGCCCACGTTCATCACCTCTTCTATCTCCTTGATGCTCTTGCAGACACAGGAGGTGAGATCTGGTACGTAGACTCCCGTCTCTGGACTCTCTCTTAGCTCCAGTCCTCGGGCGTTGCCATGGTTGGGATCCAGGAGATCCCGGACCTCCTCGCGATAGATCTCCAGGTAGGATGCCCGTACCAGGTACTGCTTATCAGACTGCGAGCGGGAGATATGCGTAAAGATGTGATCAAAAGCGTTGGGTATCACCCCCCGTTTTTCAGGGTCCAACCACAACCCTTGCATGGTGTACGTCTTTCCAGTCCCAGTCTGTCCATAAGCAAAAATGGTACCATTGAATCCTGCCAGAACAGAGTCAATCAGAGGCCTAACGCTTTCGTCGTACAGATCCCGTTGTTTAGAATTGGCATCATAGACAGCATCAAATGTGAACGTTTTCCGGGGTTCACTGTGTGACGCTCGAGGATTCCTAAGGACCACCTGTCCAAGCCGTAGGTCCATCTGCACAATGATTCCCGAGGGCCCATTGGACTCTTCTTTCCGGTTCAGGGGTCGACATCGAACAACCACCTTCACTGACTCACTGCTCTTGTTCTTAGACATGACTGGCTTCTAAAAAAATATATAATTATATTGATCACAAACACCTTGCCTGCTAGCTGAAAATTGTCACCATTGGAATTCTTGTCATTAATAAAACATTCAAAACAACTTGATACTTATATCTCACATGAAAACACAAACAATCACAAGCTGGCAATGAGTACAAACGATAACATGCTCATGGCTGCTTTGATTGCTGTCTGTTAAATTAGCATAAATGGCAGGCAGATCTCACACACTGGATCGGCGCTATAGTCCTCGCTTCGTGTGCAAAAATACATCCACAGTTTTAGCGATGAAAAGAAGAAAATGTCACCAAAATGATCTTCATTTTATATGCCGAGAGGATCCACATCGTCCTGTCTTTTCGCTCATTGATGCTCCGGGTGTCGGTCTCGAGACAGATCCTCCTACAGCACACTCGAGCTCCACACCCCATATCACTGCGGAGCCCAGCAAAGCATGATGGGAAATGTAGTTGTATTTACAAGCTTGTTTAAAAAGCTTGTTCAGGGTTGTTTCTAAATAAACCACCACCCCTTAATGTGCATTTATAAGCTATTTAAATAGGTTTTGTTCAAACACATATTTTTATTGACTGAATGTAGTTAAATATTGTAAGTTTTGCTTTTGTAAAACTAATAAGCAATATATGAAACCATGATTATAAATGAAAAAAAATAATATTTTGGATTTTACCTTAGTCTTATTTACATGTGTTTTGTGTATTAACTGTTTAATATTCGAGTCACTTGTTGCCACAGTATTTGTACCGTCTGCATGCCTAGGTTGTTTTGAATTTGAATTTGATTGATTGATACTTTTATCAGTAGATTGCACAGTTCAGTACATATTCCGTACAATTGACCACTAAATGGCAACACCCGAATAAGTTTTTCAACTTGTTTAAGTCGGGGTCGACGTTAATCAATTCATGGTAATATTTAGCGTGAGTTTATTTTATAAGTTCAACCTAGCGAATAAACACATGAAAATGTGTTTTTTGTAAATAATATTTAAAAAAAAAAAAATCTAATAGTTTTCAATAATATGATATAATAGAAACGTGGAGGAGGACTCAAAAAATATATATCCTAGCAGGGCTTGCTTATGGCACAACACTGATATCTAGTGGAAGATATCAGAACACATTCTAACCTACAACCAGGCAATGTCACCAAAGGAGGTCAAGAGAGTCATGTGGTAAGAGGTATATAACGTTCCCTCCCATGTGCAAAAGCAGGTGACTTGTGGTTGTTTTTTTTATGTGTAAACATTTACTTATGGAATTACACTTTTAAGATGTACTTTATCTTCAATATTTGAAATTGCAACTTTTTCATTGTTTCACTGGTGTATAGCAGCAATGACACACAATAGAATGTCTATGTAAATCCATCCATCCATCCATTGTCTACCGCTTGTCCTGTTCGGGATCGCGGGGGTCGCTGGAGACTATCTCAGCTGCATTTGGGCGGAAGGCGGAGTACACCCTGGACAAGTCGCTACCTCATCGCAGGGCCAACACTGATAGACATACAACATTAGAATAGAATAGAATAGAATAGAATAGAATAGACTAGAATAGAATAGATAGAAAGTACTTTATTGATCCCTGGGGGAAATTCAGCACCACAGTTCACTCACAATAAACAATAATAATAATAAATAATATATGACATATATTATATAATATATGAATAATATAAATATATTCTACATATATTCTACATTTAAGTGCAGTCAAGGAACATATACATTATACAGTCTGATGGCTGTCGGTATGAAGGACCTCCTGTGTCGTTCCGTGTTACATTTTGGGAGTCTGAGCCTTCCAGTGAACGTGCTCATTCTCTCCGCAAGGTCCGAGTGTAGTGGGTGGGAGGTGTTGTCCATAATGGCTAGGAGTTTTGCTAGACTTCTCCTCTCTGACACCACCGCCAGAGAGTCCAGCTCCACCCCCACCACGTTACTGGCATTCTCTACCAGCTTGTCTAGTCTGTTTGTGTCCCTCACTCTCAGCCCGCTGCCCCAGCAGGCCACGGCGTACAAGAAGGCGCCCGCCACCACCGACTCGTAGAACATCTTCAGCATCTTTGTACAGACGTTGAAGGATCCTAGCCTCCTGAGGAAGTAGAGGCGGCTCTGTCCCTTCTTGTAGAGGGCCTCAGCGTGTTTTGACCCATTCAGCTTGTTGTCCATGTGTACTCCGAGGTATTTATAATCCTCAACCATGTCCACATCGACCCCCCTGATGGAAACCCTGGTCGCCGGAGTACTCTTCCTCCTTACCAGATCTACAACTAGCTCCTTGGTCTTCGTCACATTGAGCTGGAGGTGGTTCTTTCCACACCATGTGACAAAGTCCTCCACCAGTGCCTTGTATTCCTCATCATCACCATCCTCAATTCACCCCACTATCGCAAAATCATCAGAAAACTTCTGAAGGTGGCAGGACTCTGACTGATAGTGGAAATTGGTGGTGTAAATGGTGAAGAGGAAGGGGGAGAGGACTGTGCCTCACATTCACACTCACATGCACACACTAGGGCCAATTTTAGTGTTGCCAATCAACCTATCCCCAGGTGCATGTCTTTGGTGGTGGGAGGAAGCCGGAATACCCGGAGGGAACCCACGCAGTCACAGGGAGAACATGCAAACTCCACACAGAAAGATCCCGAGCCAGGGATTGAACCTAGGACAACTCAGGACCTTTGTATTGTGAAGCACATGCACTAACCCTTGTCCCACCATGCTGCCCGTCTATGTAAATAGTATGGTCAAAAAGAAGATTATGTTACTCACTCAACAGTATGTGGGAAAAAAACGAAAGTCATTTGGCTAACTTCCACTTTCACATGCGAAATTTTATGAAAAAGATTTTGGATTTTTCTGCAATTTTCTCAACACAAATAAAATAAAATAAAGCCTTGCATAGCAATTAAATGCTTATTAGAACTTAATTAGTGAGTGATATATACAGATTCGTAAGCATGCTAAGAAATTACATAAAGTGTTGTTAGTGTGATACAGGGGGAGGGGAGGCAGCGCGGTGGCGATGACCAAGAAGAACGCAGAGTTGGAATATAATTACAACACTTTATGTACATATTTATGTACATATTGATATAATATTTACATATTTATATAATATGTAACTACAAGCTCCATTCACAGACAGAGTCCCATTGCTTTTATGAGCGGTCGAGCGAGTCAAAAGCCGGAAAAAAAACAATATATATTTTTATATATATATATATATATATATATTTGGACTGGACTCTCGCGGCTGTGTTGGATCCATTATGGATTGAACTTTCATAGTATCATGTTAGACCCGCTCGACATCTATTGCTTTCGTCCTCTCCAAGGTTCTTGTAGTCATCATTGTCACCGACGTCCCACTGGGTGTGAGTTTTCCTTGCCCTTATGTGGGCCTACCGAGGATGTCGTAGTGTTTTGTGCAGCCCTTTGAGACACTAGTGATTTAGGGCTATATAAGTAAATATTGATTGATTGGTTGATTGATATATATATCTTTTTTTTTTTCTTTTTTTTGTGGCGGCCATAATTCTTTCGTGGCTGGCCATCACAAATAAATGAATGTGTGGGAAACCCTGCATGTGTTTGGTAGCCTTGGTTGTCTACTAGGGCTGCAAATCTTTGGGTGTCCCACAATTCGATTTAATATCGATTCTTGGGGTAGCGATTCGATAATATATCGATTTTTTTCGATTCAACGCGATTCTCGATTCAAAAACAATATTTTTTCGATTCAAATCGATTCTGTATTCATTCAATACATAGGATTTCAGCAGGATCTACACTCATGCTTGCAGAGTAATAGATTTTAAAAAAAAAAGCTTTTATAATTATAAAGGACAATGTTTTATGAACTGATTGCAATAATGTAAATTTGTTTTAACTATTAAACGAACCAAAAAAATTACTTATTTTATCTTTGTGAAAACATTGGACACAGTGTGTTGTCAAGCTTATGAGATGCGATGCAAGTGTAAGCCACTGTGACACTATTGTTCTTTTTTCTTTTCTTTTTTTTTTATAAATGTCTAATGATAATGTCAATGAGGGAGTTTTAATCACTGCTATGCTGAAATTATAACTAATATTGATACTGTTATTGATAATATTCATTTTTGTTTCACTACTTTTGGTTTGTTCTGTCGTGTTTGTGTCCACTCTCAATTGCTCTGTTTTTTGCAGTTCTAAGTGTTGCTGGGTCAGGTTTGGTTTTGTAATTGGATTGCGTTGTTATGGTATTGTTGTGTAGTGGTTTGTTGGATTGATAAAAAAATAAAAAAATAAAAATCAACGTTTTTAAAAATAAGAATCGATTCTGAATCGCACAACGTATTAGATTCGATAAGTATTCGAATCGATTTTTTCCCACACCCCTATTGTCTACTGAAAACACAACAATGATCAGGCTACTTTATCAAAATAAAACGTGTCTCTCAAACTATTATTGTTGCATAACATTTGGCTTCCAGCATGATTTCAGCCTTTTAACTTGTCAAGTCTGTACTTGGCGGAAGACACTGTGACATGCTCCACATTCTTGGAGGAGTGTCACAAGCCAAAGAAGAGGGGGAAACGTTAGAGAGCCAAATATTCAGGGTCTAAGACAGTGGTTCTCAAATGGGGGTACACTTACCCCTGGGGGTACTTGAAGGTATGCCAAGGGGTATGTGAGATTTTTTTTAAATATTCTAAAAATAGTAACAATTCAAAAATCCTTTATAAATATATTTATTGAATAATACTCCAACGAATTATATGAATGTAAGTTCATGAACTGTGAAAAGAAATGCAACAATGCAATATTCCGTGTTGACAGCTAGATTTTTTTGTGGACATGTTCCATAAATATTGATGTTAAAGATTTCTTTTTTTGTGAAGAAATGTTTAGAATTAAGTTCATGAATCCAGATGGATCTCTATTACAATCCCCAAAGAGGGCACTTTAAGTTGATGATTACTTCTGTGTGTAGAAATATTTATTTATAATCGAATCACTTGTTTATATTTCAACAAGTTTTTAGTTATTTTTATATCTTTTTTTTCCAAATAGTTCAAGAAAGACCACTACAAATGAGCAATATTTTGCACTGTTATCCAATTTAATAAATTAGAAACTGATGACATAGTGCTGTATTTTACTTCTTTATGTCTTTGTGGAATTAACACATTATTATGCCTAATTTTATCATGCTTAAATTTGGGCTTCACGGTGGGAGAGGGGTTAGTGGGTCTGCCTCACAATACGAAGGTCCTGCAGTCCTGGGTTCAATCACAAGCTCGGGATGTTTCTATGTGGAGTTTGGATGTCCTACCCGTGAATGCGTGGGTTCCCTCCGGGTACTCCGGCTTCCTCCCACCTCCAAAGGGGAAAGGTCGATTAGCAACACTAAATTGGCCCCAGTGTGTGAATGTGAGTGTGAATGTTGTCTATCTGTGTTGGCCCTGCGATGAGGTGGTGACTTGTCCAGGGTGTAACTCGCCTTCCGCCCGATTGTAGCTGAGCTAGGCTCCAGCGCCCCCGCGACCCCAGAAGGGAATAAGCGGTACAAAATGGATGGATGGATGTTTACAATTAAGTTCATGAATCCAGATGGATCTCTATTACAATCCCCAAAGCGGGCACTTTAAACTGATGATTACTTCTGTGTGTAGACATCTTCATTTAAAATTTAATCACTGGTTATTTTTTCTACAAGTTTTTAGTTATTTTTATATCTTTTTTTCCAAATAGTTCAAGAAAGACCACTACAAATGAGCAATATTTTGCACTGTTGTACAAGTTAATAAATCAGAAACTGATGACATAGTGCTGTGTTTTACTTCTTTATCTCTTTTTTTCCACCAAAAATGCTTTGCTCTGGTTAGGGGGTATTTGAGTTAAAAAAATGTTCACAAGGGGTACATCACTGAAAAAAAGTTGAGCACCACTGGTCTAAGATATTATGCGATAATGCTTACAATATTAGTGCGTGTAAGTGTAATGATGGTGAATGACCTCTTCTTTCAAAGAGCAGAGGATGTGGGGAAACGCCCGTAAAGCCCAGAAGTACTTAATTATGACATCACTTTGCCTGACTCACAGCGGGGAGAGTCACCGCATCAATTTCCAACTTGCTCAGTCTGAATCAAACTCACTGAGTGAAACTGGCGGCCATTTTGGATCCTCGGACATTCATTATCCGGTAAAGTTAACGGAGAGTTGAGCCTGAATGTCCAGCCGCCCGTTGTAGTACCATTTGTCCTTTCTGTCTCTTGTTGCCTATTGGAAAACGTGACCAATAAGAGTTGAGAGCCTTGTTGAATGACAGCTTAGCCAGCCAATCAACGTAGTGTTTTTTGACAGAAGTGGGCGGGCAAATGTGCGACTGTCACGAAGGGTGTCGCCGTGCTGACTCGGATTCGAGAGACGACGGCGGTCGTCTTGCCTTTCGGTTCTAATCTCTCCGGGGGGAAAGCCCACTAACTTTGTACATATACCGAATTTTTTTCGCCTTCAGTTAGTTTTTTTCGGTTGCGCTTTGGGCTGGGGCACTGGAATGACGGGGTGTGCCAAGAATTTGAATTAGCTCGCTGTTAGTATGAAGAAAGAGTGAGTCGGGTGTAGAGAGAGAGAGAGACAGGAGCCATTTTGTCCCGACTGTGTGGGAAAAGAAAGAGTGGAAAAGAGGACTCACCCGGGAGGATCTTCCATTGCAGCTTCCTTTTTTTTCGCGTTTTGAATACAAAAAAAAAACAGTCAGGCTTTTGGAAATTTAACTTCTCTGGCGCGGTATTTTTGTGTTGGTATTTTAGCCCACTAGCTTTGCCGACGCTAATCAACAAAACCCGGGTTGTAAACTGTCAAAATCGGGGCAGTTGGTCAGGTTGGCTCGGGAGCTGGCTTCAGACTTCACATCGGCGTGTTAGGAGATTGTATTTTTCTACCTAGTTGACCACACACACTCGCTCTTTTCAATGGCTAAGAAGACGTACGACTTGCTATTCAAGCTGCTTCTGATCGGGGACTCGGGCGTGGGGAAGACCTGTGTGCTGTTCCGCTTCTCTGACGACGCCTTCAACACAACTTTCATTTCCACCATAGGTAAGTAAGTGCGACACACAATGGCAGGTTTTCTGTCAAATGTGTTTGATATTGTTGATTTAAACCCCCGCGCTGTGGCCACTTGGTTAGCCTCCGTGCTGTTAGCACACTCGGGCTGACTAGGCTAGCTCGCTCCCTGCCTTAGACAGCCAGGCCTCTGCGGGTTGACAAGTTGTGCAATTTCACGAGCTATTAAACCTAAGTAACCCCATTCAAGCTGCCCGTGACATTAATGATAGACATAACATCGTGACGCTTGTTTCGGCTTGGGGGGTAAAATATATAACTAGTATTTTCTGACGTCGCTGACTAACCAGACTAGTAGGGGCATCATCATGGCCGGGCTACTTTTTCCCCATCATTTAAATGTGCGTGTATATGTTTTTCCAAACTTTTCCTTGAGATGTTCTTATTTGAACGGAGATAACAGGTCCATTCTATGTGTCATACTTTCGCGATATTGCCATATTTTTTCTGAAAGGATTTAGTAGAGAACATCGAAGATAAAGTTCGCAACTTTCGGTCACTAATAAAAAAGCCTTGCCTGTACCGGAAGTAGCAGACAATGTGCGCGTGACATCACCGGTTGTAGGATGCATCACATCCTCACATTGTTTATAATCATAGCCACCAGCAGCAAGTGCAATTCGGACTGAGAAAGTGACGAGTTCCCCATTAATTTGAGCGATGATGAAAGATTTGTGGATAAGGAAATTTAGAGTGAAGGACTAGAAAGGAAAAACAAAAAAAGGTGATTGCAGTGGGAGCGAATCAGATGTTATTAGACACACTTACTAGGATAATTCTGGAAAATCCCTTATCTGCTTATTGTGTTGCTAGTGTTTTAGTGAGATTAAATAGTACCTGAAAGTCAGAGGAGTGTGGCCACGGGTGTGTTGACCCAGTGTCTCTGAGGGAAGTCACGCAGCTGCAGCAGGACGGAAGCTCCGCTGATGTCTCCGGTAAGAGCCGACTTATTACCACAATTTTCTCACCGAAACCTGCCGGTTGACATGTGGTCGGGATCCGTGTTCGCTTGACTGCTCTGATCCATAGTAAAGTTTCACCTTTGGGAAATTTAAACAAGGAAACACCGGCTGTGTTTGTGTGGCTAAAGGCTAAAAGCTTCCCACCTCCATCTTTCTACTTTGACTTCTCCATTATTAATTGAACAAATTGCAAAAGATTGAGCAACACAGATGTCCAGAATACTGTGTAATTATGTGATTAACGCAGACAACTTATAGCTGGGATCGGGCTGGTAAACAACCCGAGACGTCATACGCGTCATCATACCGCAACGTTTTCAACACGACACTTAGCGGGAAATTTAAAATTGCAATTTAGTAAACTAAAAAGGCAGTATTGGCATGTGTTGCAATGTTAATATTTCATCATTGATATATAAAACTATCAGACTGCGTGGTTGGTAGTAGTGGGTTTCAGTAGGCCTTTAAACTTAAGTAACCCCATTCAAGCTGCCCGTGACATTATTAATAGACATAACACCGTGATGCATGTTTCGGCTAGTATTTTCTGACGTCGCTGACTAACCAGTCTAGTAGGGGAATCATCATGGCTTGGCTACTTTCTCCCAGCTACTTTATATGTTTTTAAAACTTTTCCTCAAAGGCCTACTGAAATGAGATTTTCGTATTCAAACGGGGTTAGCAGGTCCATTCTATGTGTCATAATTGATCATTTTGCGATATTGCCATATTTTTGCTGAAAGGATTTAGTAGAGAACATCGACGATAAAGTTCGCAACTTTTGGTCGCTAATAATAAAATCCCTGCCTTTACCGGAAGTATGTGCGCGTGACATCACGAGTTGCTAGGTTCCACACATATTCACATTGTTTATAATGGGAGCCACCAGCAGTAAGAGCAATTTGGACCGAGAAAGCGACAATTTCCCCATTAATTTGAGCGAGGATGAAAGATTCGTGAATTAGGATATTGATAGTGAAGGACTAGGGAAAAAAAAAAGCGACTGTGTGAGCAGTGTGAGCGTTTCAGTTGTAATTTGACACATTTACTTGGATTATTCTGGAAGATCCCTTGTCTGCTTATTGTTTTAATAGTGTTTTAGTGAGATTTTAAAGATTGTAAAGACATACCTCGAGGTCGGATGGCTGCGGGACGACGAATAATCCACTGATGTTTCCGGTAAGATATATGTCACAATTTCCCCATCCAAAAACATGCTGGTTGACATAGAGAAAACATCTTTGCTTGACCGCTCTGTGTTAAAGCTTCACAACAAACAAAGAAATACCGACTGTGTCTCGGTGCTAAAGACAACTGCAATCCACCACTTTCCACCAACAGCATTGTTCTTTATAGTCTCCAGTATTAAATTAACAAATTGCAAAAGATACAGCAACACAGATGTCCAAAATACTGTCTAATTATGCGATTAAAGCAGACGACTTTTAACCGCTAGTGGTGCAGCGCTAATATTTCCTGACAGTCTGTGACGTCACGCGTACGCGTCATCATTCCGCGATGTTTTCAACAAGAAATTCGCGGGAAATTTAAAATTGCAATTTAGTAAACTAAAAATGCCGTATGAGCATTTGTTGCAATGTTAATATTTCATCATTGATATATAAACCATCAGACTGCGTGGTCGGTAGTATTGGCTTTAAAGGCCTACTGAAATGAGGTTTTCTTATTTAAACGGGGATAGCAGGTCTATTCTATGTGTCATACTTGATCATTTCGCGATGTTACCATAATTTTGCTGAAAGGATTTATTAGAGCAGTGTTTTTCAACCACTGTGTGCCGTGAGACATTGTCTGGTGTGCCGTGGGAAATTATGCAACTTTACCTAATTGGTCCAAAAAATGTATTTTGCAAATCAGTAATTATGATAATGTGCCGTTGAGTGCAGTGTTTTTCAACCACTGTGCACCTAATTGGATTAAAAGTATTTTTTGCAAACCAGTAATTATAGTGTGCAATTGATGTGTTGTTGTTGAGTGTCTGTGCTGTCTAGTGCTCAGCAGAGTAACTGTGTAATACTCTTCCATATCAGTAGGTGGCAGCAGGTAGCTAATAGCTTTGTAGATGTCGGGAACAGCGCTAAAGTTTGCAGGTAAAAGGTATGTAACGCTTAAACCAAAAATAAACAAAAGGCAAGTGCCACTAAGAAAAGGCATTGAAACTTAGGGAAGGCTATTCATAATGAAACTAAAACTGAACTGGCTGCAAAGTAAACAAAAACAGAATGCTGGACAACAGCAAAGACTTACAGGGGGTGGAGCAGACGGCGTCCACAAAGTGCACCTACTTTGAGACCAGATCTATAGTGATGCTTGGTTGGTTTTGGTTTGAATTTATATTCAACAATTGCGAGAACGACTTTTTACTGTCAATAACGGCTGCTGAGTTTCACTTTTTATTGTTTTCTGCTGGTGGTGTGCCTCGGAATTTTTTCAATGGAAAAAATGTGCCTTGGCTCAGAAAAGGCTGAAAAACACGACAATAAAGTTTGCATCTTTTGGTCGCTAATAAAAAAGCCTTGCCTTTACCGGAAGTAGCAGACGATGTGCGCGTGACGTCATGGGTTGTAGGGCTCCTCACATCCTCACATTGTTTATAATCATAACCACCAGCAGCAAGAGTGAGTTGGATCAAGAAAGCGACAATTTCCCCATTAATATGAGCGAGGATGAACGATTCGTGGATGAGAAAAGTTAGAGTGAAGCACTAAAAAAAAAAAAAAAAAGCGACTGCTCCGGGCGGCGGCAGTGGGAGCGATTCAGATGTTAATAGACACATTTACTAAGATAATTCTGGAAAATCCCTTATCTGCTTATTGTGTTAATAGTGTTTTAGTGAGATTATAAAGTCATACCTGAAAGTCGGAGGGCTCTGGTGAACGCCAGTGTCTCTGAGAGAAGCCAATGGAGGAGCCAAGATAACAGCTGCCTTTTTGACAGCTGCAGGAGGAGGTCGCATAATCCGCGGAAGTCTCCGGTAAGAGCCAACTTAATATCACAATTGCTTAACATGTGGTAGAGAAACATGTTCGCTTGACCGCTCTGTGTTAAAGCTTCAGAACAAACAAAGAAACACCAACTGTGTTTCGGTTGCTAAAAGCAGTTGCAATCCACCGCTTTCCACCAACAGCATTCTTCTTTATAGTCTCCATTATTAATTGAACAAATTGCAAAAGAATCAGCAACACAGATGTCCAAAATACCGTGTAATTATGTGATGAAAAGAGACGACTTTTATCCCTGAGTGGTGCTTGGCTGAAATGTCTGCTCCAACCAATGACATCACAAACACGCGTCGTCATTCCGCGACGTTTTCAACAGGAAACTCCATGGGAAATTTAAAATTGTAATTTAGTCAACTAAACCTGCCGTGTTGGCATGTGTTGCAATGTTAAGATTTCATCATTGATGTATAAACTATCAGACTGCGTGGCCGGTAGTAATGGGTTTCAGTAGGCCTTTAAATGTTCGTTTATATGTTTTTGAAACTTTTCCTTAACTGTTATAAATCTTAAAAGTGTGCCAAGTATGGAATAAACTTAAGGAATCAACACTACAATTTGAGTTAAGTAACAATAAAATGACAGACCATTGTAACATCGTAAATCAATCATCCATCCATCCATCTTCTTCCGCTTATCCGAGGTTGGGCCGCGGGGACAGCAGCCTAAGCAGGGAAGCCCAGACTTCCCTCTCCCCAGCCACTTCGTCCAGCTCCTCCTGGGGGATCCCGAGGCGTTCCCAGGCCAGCTAGGAGAGATAGTTTTCCCAACGTGTCCTGGGTCTTCCCCGTGGCCTCCTACCAGTCGGATGTGCCCAAAACACCTCCCTAGGGATGTGGAGGAGCAGCGGCTTTACTTTGAGCTCCTCCCAGATTGCAGAGCTTCTCACCCTATCTCTAAGGGAGAGACCCGCCACCCGGCTGAGTAAACTCAATTTGGCCGCTTGTACCCGTGATCTTGTCCTTTCGGTCGTGACCCAAAGCTCATGACCATAGGTGAGGATGGGAACGTAGATCGACCGGTAAATTGAGAGCTTTGCCTTCCGGCTCAGCTCCTTCTTCACCACAACGAATCGATACAGCGTCCGCATTACTGAAGACGCCGCACCGATCCGCCTGTCGATATCACGATCCACTCTTCCCTCACTCGTGAACAAGACTCAAAGGTACTTGAACTCCTCCCCATCCCGGAGATGGCACTCCACCCTAAATCAATCAATAAGTTCATTTATTTAGCCCTAAATCACAAGTGTCTCAAAGGGCTGCACAAGCCACAACGACATCCTCGGCTCAGAATTACCATGAATTGATTAACGTGGACCCCGACTTAAACAGGTTGAAAAACGTATTCAGGTGTTACCATTTAGTGTAATATGTACTGAATAAAAGTATCAATCAATCACTCAGATCCCACATCAGGGCAAGGTAAGACTCAACCCAATGGGCTACAATGAGAAACCTTGGAGGGGCCTGCAGACTTGGGAACCCCACCCCTGGGCGACTGATGCAATGGACGTCAAATAAATGTAGTTAATAGTATGAGTGTCCAGTCCAGAGATGTCCGATAATATCGGGCTGCAGATGTTATCGGCTGATAAATGCTTTAAAATGTAATATCGGAAATTATCGGTTTCAAAATTATCGGTTTCAGTTTCAAAATGTAAAATGTATTACTTTTCAAAACGCCGCTGTGTACACGGACGTAAGGAGTAGTACAGAGCGCCAATAAACTTTATAGGCACTGTCTTTGCCTGCAGGCCCAGTCACTTGGTATCTACGGCTTATCACACACACAAGTGAATGCAAAGCATACTTGGTCAACAGCCATACAGGTCACACTGAGGGTGGCCGTATAAACAACTTTAACACTGTTACAAATACGCGCTACACTGGGAACCCACACCAAACAAAAATGCCAAACACATTTCGGGAGAACTTTCACACCGTAACACAACATAAACACAACAGAACAAATACCCAGAATCCCTTGCAGCACTAACTTTTCCACTACCCAGAACCCTTCCCCAAAACCCCGCCCACTTCATCCTCCTCGTGCTCTTATGTCCCAAATTCCAAGCTGCTGTTTTGAGGCATGTTAAAAAAATAATGCACTTTGTGACTTCAATAATAAATATGGCAGTGCCATGTTGGCATTTTTTTTCCATAACTTGAGTCGATTTATTTGGGAAAACCTTGTTACATTGTTTAATGCATACAGCGGGGCATCACAAAATTTTGGGGCATAATAATGTGTTAATTCCACGACTGTATATATCTGTATTGGTTTCGGTAATTAAGAGTTGGACAATACCGGAATATCGGATATCGGCAAAAAAGCTATTGTCGGACGGACATATCTAGTCCAGTCCATAGTGGGGCCAGCCGGAGATCATGAGTGGAGACAAGTCAGCAGCACGGAGACGTCCCCAACTGATGCCCAGATGTGTGGTCCACGCCGAGTCCCGACTTTGAACAGCTAGCGTCTCATTTGTGGTCACCTAATCTGTGCCCTCCCCCTGTTTCGTGGCGAGGGAGGACAGAGCAGAAAAGAGACGGCAGATCAACTAGTCTAAAATGGGGGTCTATTTAAAAGCTAGAGTATACAAATGAGTTTTAAGATGGGACTTAAATGCTTCTACTGAAAAACAATGTATAGGAAAAATAGAGCAGTTAGAGCTGTCATAATATTAAAGGAATTGAGTTCTTATTATTGTTAGTGCTACTAATCACTGTTACCGATGTTGTAAAATCCAGATAACATAAAATATCACCTGCTACTTGAAATATCTCCCTATTAAAATAGGGCTGGGTGATATGGCTGAAAATCTGTATAAAGATACAAGCTTTTTATATTGTAAGATATCCATAATTGTGTGAATGATAGGTTGATTGGCAACACTAAATTGGTCCTAGTGTGTGAATGTTGTCTGTCGATCTGTGTTGGCCCTGTGATGAGGTGGTGACTTGTCCAGAGTGTACACTGCTTTCCGTCCAATTGTAGCTGAGATAGGCTCCAGCGCCCCCGTGACACTGAAGGGAATAAGCGGTAGGAAAATGGATGGATGCTCCAAAACATTCTATTAAACTTCCACAACTCCCACATTTTTCATCTGATTCAAACTGTTCTAACTTCAAAATATTCAGCCTGTTTGGAATTGTGTGCCCTTTTTCAACAATTCTAAAAGAAAAAGCAGTTCAACTTCAGCATTGGAGCATTCACATGCAATTCCTTCAGCAATTGCTTCTATAAAAGGAATTGCCTAATCTAGTTACTGATATTTTTATGAACTATCAAAATTAAGCAATAGAATAAAAATAAATTAAATTTATAAATTTTTATTCAAACTGTAACAGTTCTCTAATTATAATCCCCACAGCTATCAAGGAAGAAAGGAAATGTCAACACAACCATGGAAAACAATCTAAACACAATGCTAAAGTCACATTAAGTACAATAACCTTTTAAAATTAGGATGCAAAAAAAAGAGTATGTAAGAAGTGCTTATTGACGTGTATTAGATAATGCAACATCTGAAAATGTAGAACATAGTTAATAGTTCTGACTGAGAAGAGCTATTTTTTGCAGGTTTAGTGCCCAGAACTATTGGCTGTGCACAAGTGAGCGCGCCTTAGGTGGTCCACATTGGTTTGACTACAGTCCGTTTTTAAAAATCCTTTTGCTGTTTTATCAACAATTTATTTGCTCTCTGCAGCATTAATTTTTATTGTTTCTTCTTACTCCATGCAAAGAATCAACAGCAAGACCTTAAGATGGCACAACTAAAAAAGATAGTTGATATTGTTACCTGATTGTGTGTCACTTCGACTGATCAGTGATCAATTCCTGCATTGGTTGGTTACCAGAGAGCGAGTGCCTTTGTTCATGCAACCAACCTTGCTTGGCAACTTCCGGTTTCTTCTGACTCAGAGGGAAAAAATATATCTAATGTTTTATGAACGCTTTTTTATTGATATCGATTACTGTTCAGTTAAAAGCCTTTTACTTTGTTGTCTGCAAATGCGAAAATTTGCAATTACCACTGTTGTTATTGACTTTTAAACACAATGATTCACAGTGGGGATTTTTTGTGACTTATAACAACACTGTTCAATGGGCTTTTTTTTTCAAAAGTATTGTGCTAAAAGGGTACTGAGAAGTCTGGTTGTCAGTCATAGAAAGATCCCCTAAAATTGACAGTAAATTATGTTCCGGATTCCTGCCATCCCCTGTTGGCCTTCCTTATATTTGTCACACATCTGCATTCAAAACAAAACACTATGTAATACGATTAGCACCGATGTTTAATTGTCAAATTTAATCTTGAAACATATTCATCTTTAAGGAGCTTTGACAATGAAAAACAAAATATGGTGGAAAAGGGTTAAATTTAATTTCAGATCCTGGTTAGGTTTTAGGGTTGGGCATTTTATTACATTTCCCTTATTCAAAATCGTGGGAATGTGTCACAGTGTGTTTTTGTAATAATATATATTATTCTTAACTGTAATGGTATGAGCTCATGTGTACATGCCAGTGCTGTATTGCCTGGCTGAGTTATAGGAGACACTGTCAAAATTTGCTTGGATGTAGATTAATTTTCCAGAGCTGACTGCATATTGGACTTTTTTTTTTTTTTAGCAGGCACACTATTTATGACCAAAACAACAGCGCCTCTGCTGTTTGTGTCTAAGTAATGCACATGCACACCATATTTACAAGGTTAATCAAGAAAGTTTGTCTAAGTATAAGAAAATTCACACAATTGACAGAGTTCGCCCAACTTACCATCAGGACTTGCTTCTTTTTTAACCTGACTTACCACAAGTACTATTTGGATGCCAAAATTGGACAGTAAAATTTGTATTTTTCTTTGGGGGAAAAACAAAGCATTAACAAGGACTTCTTCCTCCACCATCAAAAGTCTCACAATTGTAGGAAACTGTAGGCTCCTTCACAAGCACCATAAATTATGGATGTTCAAACTTGATGCCCTACACTTTAATGGACACACCTCTGTTACAGTATATTAAATCTTTATATGAATTCACACTGTTAGGTGACATTTTGCTTGCTTTGGTAAGTTTGATGTACACAACAAAGTAAAGTGTCCACTGGTTGATATTGTAATGAATAAATGAATTCTAAGAAAGTTACCTAAAGCAGTATTACCGCTTGATGTTGATAAAGTTGTTTTGTGGCACAGCACCAATACGTTTTGAAACGGAGATACACAGACGCTTCTCAAAATACTCCCAACTGGAAACCCCCCTTTCTCGTCCGTCACTCATCCCCACTTCCAGACCCCTGAATAGCTGTTGGCCTTGTGTACTAAAAGTTATACGTGGTTAGAATGCAGTATTACTGAAGTAGAAAGATAAAGATTGAAGAAAAACCCATAAAAGTCCAATTAATTCAAATGTTGACACTGTTTTTTCTCATAGGTAACCCTCGGAATACAAATAATCTGTTCCAGAGTAAATCTTTGCCATCATGAAACATGTAATAACAGTATAGCCAAGATTCTAGGTAACAGTTTGACTCTCATAACTCATTTTAGTGCAAACATCAAGTATATTCACATTAGCTGTATTGTAACTGAGCTTGAATCACTCCTGTCAATCTGCTCCCATTCAGTAATAAAAAGTTAAATTTCCTGTTCTGTTTATCCAGTGCTTCCCATACATTAATAGATTTGTGGCAGCCCGGAACAATTACATTTGGACCACCACATAAAGATTTTGAGTCCTCATTTTTGGGGGTATTTTTATATATGGCATCAAACATATTTTATCTGGGACTGTCTGTGTAGCGCAAACTCTTTAACACATCTCACGCACACATACCACAGATGACTTGGTCGGACATTATAAAGCATCCATCCATCCATCCATTTTCTACCGCTTATTCCCTTTCGGGGTCGCGGGGGGCGCTGGCGCCTATCTCAGCTATGTTTATCAATATAGTCAGGGTTTCCCACACATTTATTTATTTGTGGCGGCCCGCCACGAAAGAATTACGGCCGCCGCAAATATAAAAAAATAAAAATAATAATTTTCTTTTCTTTTTTTTCCTTTTGGCTTTTGACTCGCTCAACCGCTCATAAAAGCAATGGGACTCTGTCTGTGAATGGAGCTTGTAGTTACATATTATATAAATATGTAAATATTATATAAATATGTATATAAATATGTACATAAAGTGTTGTAATTATATTCCAACTCCGCGTTCTTCTTGGTCATCGCTGCCGCCGCTGCCTCTACCCCTCCCCCGCCGCCTGGCCACACCACCACAAATAGATGCCTGACCTGTGGGAAACACTAATAGTGATAATGAAAGACGTAAATTGATGTGTATATTATCTTTAAAAAAATTGTGCACACTTACATGGAGGCCAGGAAACATCCATTCATCCTATTTCTACCACTAGTCCCTTTTGGGGTCGTAATTTTTTAATTAATTTATCAAATTATGTTATAAGACCCAATTGTCTTATGGGTACGCACAATGAAACAACACTCTTAATTCATTGCCTTCATGTTCTGTAAGTGTCAAAGACAAGCTAATGGCGCACATTTCTTAGGACACAAACCAAAATGCGCAGTGTTACCCGTCCACACAAAAAACAATGAGTTTTGCACCATGACCAATTTTGCACTGTAAGTGACGATATAATTAAGTGTCAGGCACTGCAATGCCCCGGATACATTTCAGTTCTATCTGTTGTCACATTTGTACATCTTTTCCATCAGTGGATTTTGGAACACTTAAGTGGTGGCATCACAAAACAAAACATATAAAGAAGCCAAATACCTCAATAATGCTAAAGTAGTTCTGAGCTTTTGCGCTCTTTTAGAGGGGGTTTTGCCCCAAGAAGGTTTTTATTTTTAACCACATTTAAAATCTCTAGCGATATACACAATATTAATTATATACATTTTAGCTCTGTTTTGAATACAATCGTTACAATGTGATATTGCATGTTACTAACACAATCTCGCTGTGTCCTGTAAATTTGACAGCGACAACCCCTTGACAGCGTCCTCCATGCAATGTAGCGTCCTCGCTTGCAGCTAACGTGACTCCACAGCGCAAGTCACTACTCCCTGCCTCCATAGCAGCAAATATACTACAATTCTTACAGGTATAATTATCAGAGGATGAGGGATAGCTAAACATGCTACACTACACACTGTACGGGTACACACTAGGTCATGCTTACTGCTAAGATAGCTGTTGAACTTAACCTGTGTGGGCGGGTCAATACAAATATCAACGGTAAAGATACAAAGTATCAGTTAATACTACAATAATGAGATCGATATATATATACAGTATATTTATATATATATTTTTTTTATCGCTCAATCGTTTATTCGTCTTTACTTTTTACTAACTCAGGAAATAAGTCCATGGACACAAGAGGACTTATAATAGCAACAACTGAAATGTTTAAATAAGGGCCAAAGGTAGCTTTTGCTTACGTTTAGTTATTTTACACTATTGACTATATTTTGCGCAAAATATTTTATGTAATGAAAGGGAAAAATAAAATAATTTAAATATTTAATTGATATAGGTGCATCACCATCCCATGTTTTTGTCTGGTTATAATTGTAATCAAAAATGTTGGTTTTAAGATTGATATGACCAATACTCCTTCTGTAACTACTTGGTATTGGATCAATACCCAAATGTGTAGTATCGCCCAATACTGATGTAAAATATCCAAACAACAGAAAAATAAGTGCTTATTACATTTTAACAGAAGTGCAGCACTAACCATGTTACAACAGAGCGTTACAAGATAATAACAGCAAATTAGCAAGTACCCGAAAATCTGTTATAGTTTTGAGATAATGACTGGATTATATATGGATTTTTGGCTGTATCGCCTAGTCCAATAAGATCCCACTATGAAGTGTTTTAAAATTGCTCCTCCTCAACATGAATTTGACACTGCATTATGATAGCTCCAATGGAGTTACTGCACTGTGTAGAGGTGGGGGAAATAAACGCTTTTTAGATGCATCGCAATTTGGACATTGTGATTGTAAAATCCATTAGTAAACCTCATTAGCGATTATTTATTTATTTATTTATTGTAAATGCAGTAATGCAGACAGTTCTAAAATATGGCTGACCACATGGAGCCATCTCACCGAGAGAGCCGACCAGTGCCTTTATTGTAGGGCACTTATGTTTCAGTTTTGCACATATTTCCATTAAATAGATACATGTTATAGTACTTAATTTAACTGTTGCTCATCACATATGCAAAAATGTTGAAAAAATTGCAAGTGAAAAAATAAATGTAAAACTGTATCCAGACTAGAGCTGGGCGATATGGCCATTTTTTAATATTTTTTAATATCGCAATATTTTTAGGCCATATCACGATATGCGATATATATGTTGGTATTTTGCCTTAGCCTTGAATGAACACTTGATACATATAATCACAGCAGGATGATGATTCTGTGTGTCTACATTAAAACATTCTTGTTCATACTGCATTAATATATGCTCATTTTAAACTTTCATGCAGAGAGGGAAATCACAACTAAGTCAATTTACCAAAACTTATTTATTAAAGTTATTAGCAGGTGACTTTTCAAATGATGATACATATTAGCAGTAATGTTACTTTTGGTAGCAACGCTTGTGCCCCACACTTGACAAATTAAAGTTGTCTATTCCACATATTCCCACCTGAAGCCGAACCACCGCCAGACGCCCGTTTTTCTTGGGAATTAATTCTTCCTTAATTGTTTACCAGATTCGCATCTTCTTTCGCACCTTCGCAACACTTCGCTAGCATCCGGCTTATGTTAGCCACCCTGCTACTTCTCTGCTGGGCGAGGGCGTATACGTATGTGACGTATGACGTGACAGTATGTGACGTGTGTAAGAACCTGCGCTTACACTCTATGAGAAGGAGACACAAGAAGGAGTGGGAAGAGCCTGTAGTGTAATGGCCGCAGCTAAAAACAACAGCGTGAGAACGTATACTCGAATATTACGATATAGTCATTTTCTATACCGCACAGAGACAAACCCGCGATATATCGCATATATCGTTATATCGCCCAGCCCTAATCCAGACACATAAATTAAGGATGCATCAATAATTGATTTTAAATCAAATCGTATCTCCTGAATCGTAATTGATTTGTGAGGTGCCCAAAGAATCTCCTCTTGCAAGGTGAAGCATAAACAACACTTGTTGCTGTCCTGTCTTCCAAAGAGGTACGCATACCTTGTATTCCAATGGTGTCCAAACTACGGCCCGTAGGCCAAATGCAGCCCGCCAACATCTTCAAATAGGCCCGTGAGACATGAGTTTAGAAGGAATTTTGCTCCCGGGGAGATTGCATCCATATTAAAAGTCTAACAACTTTAATGCTGCTAATTTGCCACCATCAAATGGAAAACCTAAGGTTTTCAGGTCAATGACCTTTAACTAAGTTCCGAACGGTTCCATGCCATTAACTTATATGACTCAAAGCAAACAACCTTTCCTAATCATGGTGCAAAAACAAATACAACATCTAACCCAACAGAAAATGTCAACAGATAGGTTCACTGAACTTTGTGGATATTATATAAAACGTCCATTCACCAGTAAAAAAAACATCTTAATTACACTCAGTTAAATCCGTTACAAAGCATGATGGGGAAACTGCAAAACACTCTCCACACTTATCCATGTTTGTTGGATTTTATCTGCTTGATATTTCCGATTGATTACAAAATTTTAAGGAGGTTGTCAAGTGGGTAAAAAGGGTAGAAATCAAACTTTTAGATACTTTTCATATCCCAGTATAAGTTAATAATATATATTAATTACATGTCCATTGTATTATTATAATATGTGTGCATATATATGTATAGGCTATAGTTACTTTACATTCTTTCGGCCCTCTGCCAAATTGTTTTAGCCCAATGCGGCACACAAATCAAAAAGTTTGGACATCGATGTTCTATTCTATCTGATTAACCTTTCACCGCTTCCCCTATTCTTTCCTCCCCCCAATATTTATTTTCTCCCCTTCCGCCCTCTCTCTAGGGTGTGCATAGTACTGTGAGTCACTTTTTGGCAGCATCTTACTTCATTATCCTGTGGCTCTGCCCCGCCACCAGCACAGCTGTTTGTTGAACTTGTAAACCCAGCACAATCTTTTGACTTGGAACTGAAGTGACAGCTTACTTCTCTGGACAGGATAATAACACTTCTCCAAATGTCATTCTCTGACTTCATGACACTCCCAAGAGAATATAATAATTATCAATATTGCATCACTTCACTCACTATTGTGTCCACACAGCATTTTCAACTATTTTCATCAATGTTTTTGTTTTACAGGAATAGACTTCAAGATCAAAACTGTTGAACTACAAGGAAAGAAGATAAAACTACAGATCTGGTGAGTCACATGTATTATTATTATGATATGGTAAGTGTCTTTTACTTTTACATGCATGACCAGACTGAACGTTTAAGTGTAAATTGAAGTATGTCCAAGCAGAAAAGGTCTAGAGTAATGTCTCAATTTGTTGTAGTGTGGGGTCAAACATCTGTGTGACATATCTCCCTTAAGTCTGGAAATATGCTGCAACAGGAAACGTTCTTTTCGTTTCAGTCCAATACTGCTTCTTCTCCCCCACAAAACATTCTACTTTTGATATGGAATGTTAAC